>NC_068428.1:35072923-35115423 GCF_023373465.1 Oncorhynchus keta
ACACAGCTCCACACATAGCTCCACACACAGCTCCACACACAGCTCCACACATAGCTCCACTCACAGCTCCACACACAGCTCCACAGCTCCACACAGCTCCACACACAGCTCCACACATAGCTCCACACAGTTCCACACACAGCCCACAGTTCCACACACAGCTCCACAGTTCCCCACACAGCTCCACAGTTCACACAGCTCCACACCCAGCTCCTCAGTTCCACACAGCTCCACAGTTCCACACACAGCTCCACAGTTCCCCACACAGCTCCACAACTCCACACACAGCTCCACAATTCCACACACGGCTCCACGGCTCCACACACAGCTCCACACACAGCTCCACACACAGCTCCACACCCAGCTCCTCAGTTCCACACACAGCTCCACAGTTCCCCACACAGCTCCACAGCTCCGCACACAGCTCCACACACAGCTCCACACATAGCTCCACACACAGCTCCACACACAGCTCCACAAACAGCTCCACACACAGTTCCACAGCTCCACAAACAGCTCCACACACAGCTCCACACACAGCTCCACAAACAGCTCCACACATAGCTCCACACATAGCTCCACACATAGCTCCACACACAGCTCCATACATAGCTCCACACATAGCTCCACACACAGCTCCACACATAGCTCCACACATAGCTCCACACACAGCTCCACACATAGCTCCACACACAGCTCCACACACAGCTCCACACATAGCTCCACTCACAGCTCCACACACAGCTCCACAGCTCCACACACAGCTCCACACCCAGCTCCTCAGTTCCACACAGCTCCACAGTTCCCCACAGCTCCACACACAGCTCCACAGTTCCACACACACAGCTCCACGGCTCCAGCTCCACACACAGCTCCACAGTTCCACACAGCTCCACAGTTACACACAGCTCCACACACAGCTCCAAAGCTTCACAGACAGCTCAACACACAGCTCCACAGCTCCACACACATAGCTCCACACACAGTTCCACAGCTCCACACACAGCTCCACAGCTCCACACATAGTTCCACAGCTCCACACATAGCTCCACAGCTCCACACACAGTTCCACAGCTCCACACCCAGCTCCTCAGTTCCACACACAGCTCCACAGTTCCCCACACAGCTCCACACACAGCTCCACAGTTCCACACACTGCTCCACAGCTCCACAGCTCCACACACAGCACCACAGTTCCACACACAGCTCCACAGTTCCACACACAGCTCCAAAGCTTCACAGACAGCTCAACACACAGCTCCACACACAGCTCCACAGCTCCACACATAGCTCCACACACAGTTCCACAGCTCCACACACAGCTCCACAGCTCCACACACAGTTCCACAGCTCCACACATAGCTCCACAGCTCCACACACAGTTCCACAGCTCCACACCCAGCTCCTCAGTTCCACACACAGCTCCACAGTTCCCCACACAGCTCCACACACAGCTCCACAGTTCCACACACAGCTCCACGGCTCCACAGCTCCACACACAGCTCCACAGTTCCACACACAGCTCCACAGTTACACACAGCTCCACACACAGCTCCAAAGCTTCACAGACAGCTCAACACACAGCTCCACACACAGCTCCACAGCTCCACACATAGCTCCACACACAGTTCCACAGCTCCACACACAGCTCCACAGCTCCACACACAGCTCCACAGCTCCACACATAGCTCCACAGCTCCACACACAGTTCCACAGCTCCACACCCAGCTCCTCAGTTCCACACACAGCTCCACAGTTCCCCACACAGCTCCACACACAGCTCCACAGTTCCACACACAGCTCCACGGCTCCACAGCTCCACACACAGCTCTACAGTTCCACACACAGCTCCACAGTTACACACAGCTCCACACACAGCTCCAAAGCTTCACATACAGCTCAACACACAGCTCCACAGTTCCACACACAGCTCCACACACAGTTCCACAGCTCCACACACAGCTCCACAGCTCCACACATAGGTCCACACACAGTTCCACAGCTCCACACACAGTTCCACATTTCCAAATACAGCTCCACAGCTCGACACACAGCTCCACACACAGTTTCACAGCTCCACAAACAGTTTCACAGCTCCACAAACAGTTTCACAGCTCCACACACAGCTCCACACACAGCTCCACTAACAGCTCCACAGTTCCACACACAGCTCTACAGCTCCACACACAGCTCCACACACAGCTCCACACACAGCTCCACAGCTTCACACACAGCTCCACACACAGCTCCACAGTTCCACACACAGCTCCACAGTTCCCCACACAGCTCCACAGCTCCACACACAGCTCCACAGTTCCACACACAGCTCCACGGCTCCACACACAGCTCCACACACAGCTCCACACCCAGCTCCTCAGTTCCACACACAGCTCCACAGCTCCACACACAGCTCCACAGTTCCACACACAGCTCCACACACAGCTCCACACACAGCTCCACACACAGCTCCACACACAGTTTCTACAGCTCCACAAACAGTTTCACAGCTCCACACACAGCTTCCACACACAGCTCCACAACAGCTCCACAGTTCCACACACAGCTCCACAGCTCCACAGCTCCACACACAGCTCCACACACAGCTCCACAGCTTCACACACAGCTCAACACACAGCTCCACAGTTCCACACAGTTCACACACAGCTCCACAGCTTCACAGACAGCTCCACAGCTCCACAGTTCCCCACACAGCTCCACAGCTCCACACACAGCTCCACACACAGCTCCACACATAGCTCCACACACAGCTCCACACACAGCTCCACAAACAGCTCCACACATAGCTCCACACATAGCTCCACACATAGCTCCACACACAGCTCCATACATAGCTCCACACATAACTCCACACACAGCTCCACACATAGCTCCACACATAGCTCCACACACAGCTCCACACATAGCTCCACACACAGTTCCACACACAGCTCCACACATAGCTCCACTCACAGCTCCACACATAGCTCCACACACAGCTCCACACACAGCTCCACAAACAGCTCCACACACAGTTCCACAGCTCCACAAACAGCTCCACACACAGCTCCACACACAGCTCCAAAACAGCTCCACACACAGCTCCACACACAGCTCCACACACAGCTCCACACACAGCTCCACAAACAGCTCCACACACAGTTCCACAGCTCCACAAACAGCTCCACACACAGCTCCACACATAGCTCCACACACAGCTCCACACACAGCTCCACAAACAGCTCCACACACAGCTCCACACACAGCTCCACAAACAGCTCCACAAACAGCTCCACACACAGCTCCACACACAGCTCCACACATAGCTCCACACACAGCTCCACACACAGCTCCACAAACAGCTCCACACACAGCTCCACACACAGCTCCACACACAGCTCCACACACAGCTCCACACACAGCTCCACACACAGCTCCACAAACAGCTCCACACATAGCTCCACACACAGCTCCACACATAGCTCCACACACAGCTCCACACATAGTTCCACACACAGCTCCACACATAGCTCCACACACAGCTCCACAAACAGCTCCACAAACAGCTCCACAAACAGCTCCACACACAGCTCCACACACAGCTCCACAAACAGCTCCACACACAGCTCCACACACAGCTCCACACACAGCTCCACAAACAGCTCCACACACAGCTCCACACACAGCTCCACAAACAGTTCCACAGCACCACTAACAGCTCCTCTCAGCCAAACTCTGAGACCTGTCACATGCATAATGTTTACCATTCATCACCCACCCTCTCTCTACCTCTCACTATCTCCCTACACAGACCATTGCTTACCAATCCACTACCCTGCCTCACACACATACACGCAGACACATGCATGTCAGCAAAAACACACGCCTGCACACATACACACACACACACACCCCACCCCAGTCTCTGCTGGCCTGCTTTCCCTGTCCAGTCCTGACATTGCTAATGATTCTCAGTGGGGCACGGGATAACGTGTGACAGAGGCAGGCAGACCAGGGCTGAGGGAGGGGGGTGGAAGTGGGGAAGATGGGGGGAGGCGCCGGGGAGGGGTTCAGGGATGGTGGTGGGTCATGGTCCTGCTTTCTGCATGGTGGAAGGTTGGAGGATGCTCAGATGTGGGGAAGATGGTAATGCATTACATTTAAGACAGGCATGACACCCTGAATCAGCTTGTGTTCAGATCACTGGCTGGGCGAGAGAGTGGGAGGGGAGGTGGGGAAGTAAACACAAAGGAGGAGAAATGGGGAGAAGAGGAAATGGAGGAGAGTAGTAGGAAATAATGTGTGATGGGAGAATTTAGCCCCAGGCATGGTGAATGTTTTGCTTATTTCTGTATAGTTAGGCTTTTTATAATTCAAATGGTAATTCACCAGCATAGAATATCAAAGGTCCGTGTGTAAGATTTTTTTAACACAGAAAAAAATAATTAATTAAATGCATATTTGGGCGAAAACAAATTGCCTGATTAAGAGTATTTATTGTTCCTCCTCATGTAATAATGAAGATAAAAGTGAGTCGTTTATTTTTCATTTTATTTCAATTCATATGAGCTTATCTCAAAGTAGCTTGTAAATTTCAATCAAAGTTAAGGTAACATTGTACATGATTAATTCTATAAAGAGAATGCTTTGCTTGGTAGTCTGTAGCTTTTCAATAAGGTTATGGACATTATTAATTACACATAACATGTTGTTATATAAACGTTTTTTTTTTTTTACCATTTTAAAACAAAATATTGTTCAAAACTCAAAGGTCGGGAGGCTAATTTCCTCAAGCCGCTAAATTGCAATGGAATTCAGTAACTTCGTAACCATTTCAGATCCAATTGGTTTCATAAGGTGTCATCTTCAGAAGTTTGGGCAGGTTTATCAGTGATGTCACTCCTATTATTCTCTAACGTCACAGAGAAATTGGAGCAGCCTACAGAAGAGTCAGGTCTGTCATACTAGGCCTTGAGTTGGTAGCCGTAGGACTAACCTACAGATCTTCAGGCAGCTATGAGCACTCAGGCTGACATTGTTAAAGTTGAGGGTCTGTTATCATATGTCAGTGAAGTGAGGTAATGTTCTTGCTGACCAGAACCAATTGTTTTGGTTGGCTAGGTAGGCTATATTTACCCGAACAGGAGTGCTAAGAGGGGACAGATTTACCAAGATCCGACGTTTTATTTTTGTATTCCGCGTATGAACCGTTTTAAACAAACATTCGAAGAAATGTGGTCATTTCCCAGCTGCTGTTGTTTTAAACATTGGAATCGAACATATTCCTGTCTCCGTAAGCTTCAGGGGAGGAACAAAATGCGTTAGGCCATATTATGTCATTATGTCGAGTTTGTTTTACTCCAATGGACTTTATGTACATGTAATCTCTTTCATTTCATTGTAATAGAAATATATGTCTGTTCTTTATTGCAATCTAATAATAAAGCGAATATTTACATTTTGTTATTTGGGTTTGTAATATACTGTTTTTGCATGCATTGTTTTATTCTAACGTAAATGAATACAAAATACACATTTAATTTCCAGTCATTTTAAACCTATTTCCAATATCAACATCTATTATCATTACTTTTCCTGTTCTTCAAAAACGTTCATTATTTCCTCCCTGCAGTCAAGTTTTAAAAAGTATTATGAGATATGCCTATTACTAGTCATATAAAATAAACTATATTCCTAGTATGTAAATAATAGTTTATAATTATGTATACATGCATTTCATAACTGCCCATGTCCAAATATTGTTTTACTTCGACTAAACCTTACCTTCAAATCAGGATGTTTCACAATGTATTTCAAATATCTGTCACAACAAAATGATAAGGCAATCTTTCTGTATCTGTCCAGTATCTCTCTGTAAACCACATACATTCCATGATGCACATGTTGTTGGTCCGTCCAGAAGGCACGTTTTGGTCGAAAAAAAAAACATTTTGTTGCTCCCCTCTTTAATTTTTAATGTTCTATATTACCAAAATGTGTTATTTCGCTGGCTTCACACGGAAGCCCTCAATGTTATATATATAGAGCCCAAATTAACCATTTTTTCTAACAGTATATGGTGTTCATTTCAAGGAAAGGAACGCCGAGAGACTGGGATAATTCGAGCCAACACGCCTACAGCATTCCCACATTCTCAGACACAATACGCTGACTACTCTATACATTGTCTGTTCGTGTAAACTATGTTAACTGCATCGTTATACAAACCATGCGCTCGACCAGCAGGCCTACTTCAAGGCACCCCGATCTGTCATATAGACCATGTGCACAAAATATTTTAAATATAGGCAAAATGTTTGCCATATTAAAAATATGATTGAGTGACCAATGTCAAGGCTGCTTAGTGAGGGCTATTCGCGCATAAATTCAACTCCTGTTTTGTGCCTATCTATAGCCTATGTTATGCATGATGTACACATTGATTTTACCTGGATCATTACCACAGAAAGGGGGAAATAATTGTCATTTTTACCATACTCCAAACCCTTAGGGCTATCGTTCTCATCTCTTCTCAAGACTGCACTTTTCCCATCTCAACGCTCTTGCGCCAGGCACCTTGCGTTAAAAGCATCAGACAATTGGGCAAGTGAGGTCATTTAAAAACAAATACATGCAGTTTTCTTGACGGTAACGTTCAAGGGGAATATTTAAAGTGTTGAATTGCCATCTACCAAATGCCTTTCTTGGTGACTGTTATTTTTGCGTCACCCTCTGCCTTATCCAATGCAAACAACATTCGCTGGCGTGTCACAGGCATTGCTCCAATCCCCCTTTATTTAACCTTATGGGACTGGTTGCACCCTCCCTCTTTCCGGGTTCCGTCATCACCTTCTCCCGCTGATCAGTGGAGCCAGTCTATTCTATAAGCGCGCTCACAGCCAACCTGCTAACATTCGCTGACACCCTCACGTTTCAGAGCCGGAGGAAATGGCCACGAGGACCGATGCATCGATATAGTCTTTCTTATTAGATGTAATTCAAAAGCTGTGCGTTGGAGGAATAGATGCCTTCTGGAACTAATAATCTCTGTACACCGTATTTAGATTACCTTGACAACCGGTCTCAGTGATTGACAGCAGGACCGATACATGCGAGTTGTTGATGCACTTAAAAAAACTTTTATGAACCGAAGGTTCTACTTGGTCTTACCCGTTATGGTGATTTTTCCATTTCGGCTATTGCAATATTTTTTTTCTTGTTGAAAAATACACATCTTCACCTTGCTGCGGGTTTCTTCTTTATTGCCACTGCGGATTACAATTCTCAACTGGATGTAAGAGGCATCAACTTGATACACCACCTTCTCTGCGGACTGACATTCCCTGTGTCTTGCCTTTTTATCTCCAAGACAGGCGCATGTCGATGGCGCAAAGGGTAGGCCTTAGTGCAGTTGCAATGTATCATTTCTTAGTTGACTTTAAACTTCTGCCTCATGTTGATCGAACCTAATTTACCCATAAATAATCTGGACAGGCTGAGAACATCTCAACGCTCCACATACAAGTAGCCTACAAATTGAGCTTTCCTCAGCAGTCTGCTGCCTGCATTAGACTAGTTGTTCTGTTTTCCATGCATGGGAAATTTGATTACATGAATGTTCACTGTCATTCTCATGAGTAAAGGCTTGTGTTTGGGGGTATGTCTGTAGCCGATGATACATCTGTGATAGAAGCATACCAACTGACAGTCCACCAGTTTCTCACATGTAACTCTGTCTTTCTCCATCCAGTACGATGAGCTGTCCCACTATGGTGTTGGGATGGACGGAGTTGGACTCCCGGCGTCCATGTATGGAGACCCGCATGCTCCCCGGCCGCTTCCGCAAGTCCACCACTTGAACCATGGTCCGACTGCACATCCAACCCAGCACTATGGATCCCACGCACCCCACAACATCATGCCCAGCATGGGCAGCGTGGTGAACGACGCATTAAAAAGAGACAAAGATCAAATCTATGGGTGCGCATCAGAAATATTCCACATTAGTGTCTGCTAGGTTTTCTTATTCTTGTTAGACCTATACTCATAACATTTAGAAGTGAATGGGGTATTTATCGACATTTAGAGAAATTAGAACCAAATCCTAACTTGACATAGGCTACGTGCATAAATCGAGTTTATGTCAATGCCACATTTAGCAAATAATGTGTTTTACGGGTAAGATTGTGGCCCGTATCCTGAGTGGAGACACTTCACATTTATCAGCTATGCTAGGCTAAAAACAAATACAAGAGACACGGATTATGAAACCTTAAATACAGTACAGTCCACTTAAACAAAACGTGTATTTAACATTCCTGGTCTAATTGATGTTGATGTTTTGTCTGCATCATGTTGCAGTCACCCGTTGTTCCCTCTGCTCGCCTTGGTGTTTGAGAAGTGTGAGTTGGCGACCTGCACGCCCAGGGAGCCTGGAGTAGCGGGTGGCGATGTCTGCTCCTCAGACTCCTTCAACGAAGACATCGCTGTCTTTGCAAAACAGGTACTTGTGTTTTATGATAAGCCCTTTTTTATGACCTAAACTATAGATAACGATAGGAATAGGGGGTTGTATAGCCTGCTTTAAACATTATCTGTGCTTTTAAACGTTAATAATATTTTCATTTTTTTATTTGATAATTGATGGACAGATGGATGGATTGTTTGATTGCTTGCCTGTTTGATTGATAGATTGATGGACTAATTGATTGCGGTATGCAGACAATAGACTAATATGATGCTTTCTCTGTAGATACGGGCAGAAAAACCGTTATTTTCATCGAATCAAGAGGTGGACAATTTGGTAAGCCAGTTAACTTGCATGTCCACTTTTTACGCATCAATTGCGCAGCTGGATAAATCGTGTCATATTGTCTTGTTTCACTTTGTTTAAATACAACACGAAAATTCAGAACGTTCCATTGAAGGAGCAACAGGAAACGCAGACGAGTCGTGGTTAAAGGCCTATTTTGCTCCTCTGCAGCGGGTAGCCGCGGAGGTCCTTGCCTTGGGCATCCCAAAACAAGGGACTGTCTAGGAACCATTGCTCTGCTAAAGCATCTATTTGATTAAGAAAATACATTGTTTAAAGTCATGTAACATACTGTAACATATGGCTACTTTACTGTATAGGCCTACAGTGTGCATTCATTAATTTATGGTGTTATTACATTGGCCTAGTTACTGTTCATTAATGTATGGTGTTATTACATAGGCCTAGTTACTATTCATTAATGTATGGTGTTATTACATATGTCTAGTTACTAATCATTAATGTATGGTGTTATTACATAGGCCTAGTTACTATTAATTCCTGTATGGTGTTATTACATATGCCTAGTTACTAATCATTAATGTATGGTGTTATTACATATGCCTAGTTACTATTCATTAATGTATGGTGTTATTACATATGCCTAGTTACTATTCATTAATGTATGGTGTTATTACATATGCCTAGTTACTATTCATTAATGTATGGTGTTATTACATATGCCTAGTTACTATTCATTAATGTATGGTGTTATTACATATGCCTAGTTACTATTCATTAATGTATGGTGTTATTACATATGCCTAGTTACTATTCATTAATGTATGGTGTTATTACATATGCCTAGTTACTATTCATTAATGTATGGTGTTATTACATATGCCTAGTTACTATTCATTAATGTATGGTGTTATTACATATGCCTAGTTACTATTCATTAATGTATGGTGTTATTACATATGCCTAGTTACTATTCATTAATGTATGGTGTTATTACATAGGCCTAGTTACTATTCATTAATGTATGGTGTTATTACATAGGCCTAGTTACTATTCATTAATGTATGGTGTTATTACATAGGCCTAGTTACTATTCATTAATGTATGGTGTTATTACATATGCCTAGTTACTATTCATTAATGTATGGTGTTATTACATAGGCCTAGTTACTATTCATTTGAGGCAAACATGTCAGCATGACTAAATCCTAAATTTTATTTAATTTTTTTCCAGATGATCCAAGCTATTCAAGTATTGCGATTTCATCTTTTAGAATTAGAGAAGGTAAATTATGTTTTATTGTAAAACTTATATTTAATGCTTTACTCTTTGCTTTTTTGTTATGATATATTTTTTTGTATGAACGTTATACAATCACTCATAACAGCATAGCTTTAACTTCTTGAAGTGTAATATTTTACTCTAACACACATAGTCCTACGCATGGCTGTGGCACCGAGATCTTGTAAGGGTGCTGCTAACAGGAATTTTCATTGAATAGGTGCATGAGCTCTGCGACAACTTCTGCCATCGGTACATCAGTTGTTTGAAAGGCAAAATGCCCATCGACTTGGTCATAGACGATCGAGATGGCTGCAAATCTGACTTAGATGACCTGACGGGATCTTCCACAAATCTAGCAGATCACGTGAGTGTCTAGGCTTCGCAATTACATACTAGTGCTAATTCTTGCAAGGGGTGCTGCTAATACCATGGTGTTTAGGATGTACAAAACTATAATTTCAAGATAATGGGCAATTTAGCATAATTGTGAGTCAGTTTAATATATAACAAATTTAATTGACAGTTTTTAAAATAAACGGTCTAACATTGAATTTACTGGTTACTATTAAACAATTATTGTATTAATAACCTATCAACAAAAGAGTAATTCAATGCACCTACATGTCTGCAAAAAAGAGTGCTAAGGGTGATGTGTACTGAGGGAAGTTTCGTAGAGCTCTCGTGTCTTCTTAAAAAGAGGAGGAATGAGAGAAGGAATTGTTCCCCTTTTTCAGCTCTATTGTACAAATCATCTATTTTATAGGTTGATGATGGTGATGATGATGAGGATGATGGTGATGATGATGAGGATGATGAGGATGATGATGATGATGGTGATGATGTTGGTGGTGGTGGTGGTGATGATGATGATGAGGATGGTGGTGATGAGGATGATGATGATGATGATGGTGATGATGTTGGTGGTGGTGGTGGTGATGATGATGATGAGGATGGTGGTGATGATGATGATGATGTTGATGATGGTGGTGATGATTATTTAGTCTGCATGATGAAGAGTACAGCTGGATGTGTGTCCTGTTGGGGACTAGTGTTTGATTTTACACTTGAATGCTAAACCAATTGGATTAATATTGTCGGCAAAGAGGAGGGTTTGTCAATCCATGGGCCTATAGGGTGCCCCTACACGGGCTCTTTCTCCTCCCACATGTCGATTCTGATATCCTGGTTCCTTAATAACCCTCCGGTACTGGAGCAATGGCATGAACTTTGTGTTGGGGATTTTCCACATATTAGATTGCTGTCCTGTATACTAAGTAGGTTTATTTGAAGAATCTCAAATATAAAATATTTTTAGCTTTATTTAACACTTTTTTGGTTACTATATGATTCCATATGTGTTATGTCATAGTTTTGATGTCTTCACTATTATTCTACAATGTAGAAAACCCTTGAATGAGTAGGTGTTCGAAAACTTTTGACCGGTAGTGTAAATATATTTTTAATTCCATTCCTTTACTTAGATTTGTGTGTATTGTGTGTATTGTTGTGAAATTGTTCGACATTACTTGTTAGATATTACTGCACTGTTGGAGCTAGAAACACAAGCATTTCGCTACACCTGCAATAACATCTGCTAAACGTGTGTATGTGATCAAATAAAATGTGATTTGATTTGATTTAGTTTACGTGTGAGAAGTTAATGACAAATCTTCAGGAGTTTAGAATTCTGTTCACTCTACCAGTTCTATTTCTACAGGGAACGCAGCTAAACCTCTCAATGAGGGAGAGTACTACAGTATGTTGGTTCTCTTTGTGACACACCAACTCTGCCTCTTTTTTGGAAATGTCTGAGGGAGTCCACAACCCAGCCTATATCCAAGAGAGAATAGCTCAATATTCGTGTTGATATCACAAACTTGCAGAGTAAGAAGACTCAGCTGAGTTACGAGATGACTGGCTTGAAAAATGTGTGATTGAAGATCAGTTGGAATCAGTTATGTCATAATTTATGATCTATTTGTATTATCTTAACTTCTCTGCCTTTATGGATCTTGGAAGATACATCTTAAAGAAGGATAGACCGCACTGTATCTGTAATTAATGTAATCTTAACAGCTGGGGTGTGAGTGAGTAAAGAACCCCCTTCATTAGCTTGATAAACGTGGAAACACATGGCACTTTGAATGGGGACGCCACACAAACAGCTTTCTAATTACTGTGTGTTGGGATGGAAAAGGGGTCTGCTTGTCGGGCTCGTGGAGAGGCCTCATTCACACTGCGCTGCCATTGTTGCTGTGATTATTCTTGTCGTTGGCTGAGCTCTTCATCTGAGCACCATCCGGCGAACAGCTGACGCCAAGAGGCTGAAGAGGTTGCTCTGCTGTTTGGCCCTCAGCTTTAGACTGTCTAAGTACCCTGGTCCCTGTGCATATATGGCCCAATAAATAGGTGTTCAGAGAGACCACTGGGCTTCAGAATCAGTCAAGACACCGGAGGATTGAAGAAAGAAAGAAGTGTTGCAGGAGCTCTGGTGCTGATGTCTTTGGCTCTACAGTATTAGCTAGAGTAGCTGAATATCAGCTTTAACATTTTGATTTTATTTTGCCACCGTCTCAGTCTCAGGGAAAATGGTAATTTAGATTGTTGGATTATTGGATTATGGATTTTTTTTTTACATATTCTATTTTCTTATTGACGACATGGTCATATTGTGCGCTGTGGTAAATTGGCTGGGTTTGTGTGTGTTTGAGTGTGTATGTTTGTATGTGTGTTAGGGAGTTACATTGACTTTCAGTTATGGCATACTGTATCCACTGTTCTCTAATGTGATCTCTTTCTTTCTTTCTTTCTTTCTTTCTTTCTTTCTTTCTTTCTTTCTTTCTTTCTTTCTCTCTCTCTCTCTCTCTCTCTCTCTCTCTCTCTCTCTCTCTCTCTCTCTCTCTCCCTCTCTCTCTCTCTCTCTCTCACTCTCTCTCTCTCCCTCTCTCTTTCTCTCCCTCCTCTGCTGTTGTGTGGTCGGGACGGGGGATATGTTGATGACCCTCTCTGTGGACCCCAGAACCCAGCGTCCTGGAGAGACCTGGATGACGCCCACTCCACGCCCTCCGTGGGCACCCCAGGGCCCTCCAGCGGGGGCCACATCTCCCAGAGTGGGGACAACAGCAGTGAACTCGGTAAGAGAACCACAGCTTCAAATCAAATCAAATCAAATTTATTTATATAGCCCTTCGTACATCAGCTGATATCTCAAAGTGCTGTACAGAAACCCAGCCTAAAACCCCAAACAGCAAGCAATGCAGGTGTATCAAAGGTTAACCTCAGTGCTGACCTCATACAAATGCAGTGGTCTTTTCTCTACTTGTGGGCTTTAGATGAATGATAAGCAGATCATAATGATAAGCAGTTATTGTTTCTCCATCCTTATCATTCAGATAATGTTGAGATAAGAGGTTGTTGTTGAATCAACAACTAGTTTGTTGGGTTTTGATGGTGACTTTGTAGTTTTATCACTTATCCAGGTCACGTGATAAAGTTCAAAAGTTGAATCTGATATGATGAGGGTAATTATTGCCAATTACTGGTTTTGCATGACTGTGTCCAGTATTGCTGTATAATAGCCTACTTGGCTTTCTGTCCGTGTGCCGGCTGTTCATTTGGCCTGTGATGAGCTCATTGGAGGCTATAAGGGTTTTATGACTTGTTTTTGTTTTTCTCTCCTATGGCCACAGTAAAAATAGAATAGACTTTAAAGCAACTTACCACCCTCTGCCCATCAGGCATCAATAGCAGTGCATTGAGCTAAACAATGGCAGGATGTTTTGCAAGAAAAGAGCAATTCAGAGGATGAAAGGACAGTCAGAAACAAAGATTAAGTTTATTCCTGGTTCTGATTTTACCACAGTTTCTTCAGTTATCCTAACTATATGAAAAACATGTTCAACGAATTCCACTTAGCCTAGTATCCATGTCATGTTTCATGTCATTGTATGCCCTAACACAGTAAAACTGACTATGTGAATTGTATTGTCAGCAAAGAGAGGGGAAGTGGATGGTGTGAATGGCTTTTTCCTTGGTTCCTCTGGAGTTGTTTATTTTTTTTAAACAAAAGCGAGGGGACATCCAAAGTCCACGTCTCCCTGCCCTTTTGACCTGGGTAGAGAATGCATAGAGGCTGGGGAAGCACAATAACCCCTGCCGTGGAGCTGGGAAGGACAGAGCCACTTTATGTATGGAGGAACAAAGGGGAGTCCCAGTCCTCTGGTAGCAGGATCTGATGCTTCCCTGCCCACCTGCTGCTCCTCGTAGTCCTCCTGGGGACTGCTATGTTTTCATCCCTAGTTTTCATCCCTTGTTTTCATCCCTTGTTTCCATCCCTTTACTCATTAAAGGGGATGAGGAAAGCGAACACTTTTAACATCGGAAGGGACCTGGGGGCCAAAGCGGGGCCTTTATGTCAGTAGTGCAGGCCTGGCTATGAGATTACTGATGCTCTTCAAAGTACCTACTATGAGGGAGCTGCTATTGTCCTAATGGACATTAGTCATGGTTGTGTGGGCCAATGATAAAAGCCATAAAAGGGGTAACCTACAGTCTTATCTAATGGGGGAGAATTGTGGTTAGTATGGTTAGTATCAACCACAGGTTATGGCTTAGTGGCTATGTTAGCCATGTAGCTAACCGCCACCCCATTGGCTTATGTAGTCTTTGGTTGTTTTCTTGTAAGGTGTGTGATATGCAGAGGGGAATGTCTTTGATTCCAGCTCCCCCGGAGTGACTCTCAGATAGATAGGGCACAGGGACAGTTCTAAAAGGGATGAGCTATCCTAGGAATGTTTTTTCGGGGCGGGGCTTGGAATATCCATCATAAAAAAAGGAAAGGAAGCCAAGGGGAACTAGCTGCTGTGAAGCCGCTGTACACTAGCGTTTACAAAGAGGGGAATGCAGAGCAGGAAGAAACAGGATGCAGTCAGTGCATCTTTTTGTCTCCTCCGGATACCACTGAAAATGGAATCCAGAACTGCTGGTGGTGACATACCAATGACACTCCAGGCTAATGTCCCCATATAATCTGTGACAAGATGCTCTCACAAATAACAAGGGAGAGAGGCACAAGAACTAGAAGTGTTCATCTTAATCGAGCCCTTACACTCCAAATCAATAGGATAAAGGCCTCTGGGAGGAACGATTCTAGATCTATTCATCAACATCAGTATAGGATTCCCAGTGTCTTGGAAAGCTTCCAGACAACATCTCCCATTTAGCAGTGTGCATCATGGGTAATAACAGGAGGGGCTGAGAAGTGTCATTGGTGATGGATCAGGTCCAGGTGAGCTCATTAGGCAAGCTGCATTGGGTTCCCATCACTGATGCAGCCCGGAATACAGCAATCAGTTCTGTTAGCTAATAGCCAACCCTGCACTTTGTCTGATATGGCCATGTCATCATGTGGATTCTCTTGCCTCATCTAGTTGTCCCAGTTTATACCTAACTGTAGGAGCACTGGTCGCTGATGTTGTTGATGAGAGAGAGGAAGAGAAAGGGAGAAAGAGGAGAGACAGAGAGGAAGAGAGAGGGAGAGAGAGAAGGAGAGACATAGAGAGGAAGATAGAGGGAGAGAGAAGAAGAGACCGAGAGAGGGAGAGAGAGGGGTTTAGAGCAGGGTGTTGGGGGTTGGAAGCCAGCCAAGGATGCCTCTCTTCTTCATATCTTAGGGTGCTGTTTTCCCTAAAGCGCCCGAGGCAGTACTCCAGCCTTCCCCACGGCAGCAGTCCTTGCCCCCCCCCCTGGGGCAGGCACGCAGGGGGAACGGAGCGGGGCAGGGCAGGCAAGCAGGGAGGGAGCGGGGTAGGCAGGCGAGGGGCTAGGCCACGGGAGGAGCGTTCCACGGGTACGATTTTGAGAGTAGTGCACTGTCACACTGCTTAGATTGGCTGAGTTGCCAGGGAACAGTCAGAAGCGATTAGCGTAGCAGAGGATCTGCCCTGCGGCCTTCCCTCTCTGGAGCAGGAAAAAAGAGAGGGCTGGGGGGAGAGGAGGAGGGGGGCCAGGAGGGCTTGACGCTCCTTAGATATAATTAGGCCGTGCTGGTGACTTCCTATTTTTCATTCTTTCCCTCATTCTCTCTTCCATTGGTTTCAGTTATTTGGTACAGAAACAGATACATAACTAATTTAAAATTAACAACATGGATTTTTGTCATTTTGATCACCCGCACCAGCCCAAATGTTTAGTCATTGATAGGTATCGTTTTTTTATTGATTATTTCACCACTCAAGGTATTTCTGAACAAAATGTCTCTCCTAGCCTGTGAGAAAGGATATTAACTGTCCTCTCTGAAACGACAGTTCTCTTCAGCACCATCCTCCAAGACCTCTCTTCCCACAACAAACCTCCTAATTTTTGTCAGTCATAAGACCAAAATCTTAGAAAAGAAACCTGTTATAAAAGCTTGTTATAACATCTATGAACAGAGAGGATAAGGAATAGTGGACACACAAAGTAAAGCATCACATAAGCAAAGGAGACAGTGGTCAAACAACCTGCCCTGTCCTTGACTTGGACTACACCATCCATCAGAACACCACCGCCCCTGCCCCCATCCCCAACACTCCCCTCCAACCCCACTCAGTCCAAGTCATCCTTTTTAATGTCAATATTCATTAGCTGAAATATTTATGCATGATTATGGGTGCATATATAGGAGCCCCTTTGATTGATGTATCCCCAAAAACAAAAAGACATGCCAAGGCAAATCTTATGAAAAGTAGGGTTCCAGTCCCGCCTCCGGGGAGGAGTCTCTCAGATGCATTATTCACATCCCCTGCAGGCAGGCTTTCAAGGCATCTCTGCCCCGAGGGCAAGAAAAATAACCACCACTGTTAAAAGAAAATCATCTCGGCTGATGCACAATTAATGGTGGAGAGAGAGAAGGAAAGAGACAGGGAGAGAGAGAGAAAGAGAGGGAGAGAGAGAGAAAGAGAGGGAGAGAGAGAGAAAGAGAGGGAGAGAGAGTGCACAGAAGGTTCTGTGATGGAGAGCAATGTGGAGTGAGGGCAGGGGCGGAAGCCGCGGAAATCTCAGTTTAAAAGGGAGCCTTCGAGCCTTGATCCATGAGAAGGTTCTCATTGAAACAATAATGCCAGTAGGAGAGAGAGAGGCTGTGTGTGTGTGTGTTGTGTGGCTGTGTGTGTGTGTGTGTGGCTGTGTGTGTGTGTGTGTGTGTGTGTGTGTGTGTGTGTGTGTGTGTGTGTGTGTGTGTGTGTGTGTGTGTGTGTGTGTGTGTGTGTGTGTGTGTGTGTGTGTGTGTGTGTGTGTGTGTGTGTGTGTGTGTGTGTGTGTGTGTGTGTGTGTGTGTGTGCGCGCGTCGCAGTGTGAGTCAGACAATCCAACACAGACAGACTGGAGGGGGGGGTGAAGGTGGAAGGGGTAGGGGTAGGGTAGGTCACTGAACACTTGGGGGGCTTGAGGGGGAATGACCGCAACCCCCCCCAGCCCCATAACACCCACCCCCACCATCCACCCAAACATCCTTAACACACATAGACAAAAGGAGCGCCCTGCTTTCAACTTCACAGGTGAGGGTGTTTGTTATGTTTTGTGATGTCATACCTTAACTATGAGGTCACAATTGTTATTTTTGGTATTGTGACATTTTTCCCTCTTTTTTTTACAACTAAACCATTTGTCTTTATCAAATTGTGGAATATCTATACTGGGCAAAAATATAAACACAATATTTAAAGTGTTGGTCCCATGTTTCATGATCTGAAATAAAAGATCCCAGAAAATGTTGTGCATAAATTTGTTTACATCCATCTTAGTGAGCATTTCTCCTTTGCCAAGAGAATCCATCCACCTGACAGGTGTGGCATATCAAGACGCTGATTAAACAGCATGATCATTACACTGGTGCACCTTGTGCTGCGGACAATAAAGGTCCACTCTAAAATATGCAGTTTTGTCACACAACACAATGTCACATATGTCTCAAGTTTTGAGGGAGCGTGCAATTGGCATGCTGACTACTGGAATGTCCACCAGAGCTGTTACCAGAGAATTGAATGTTTTTTTTACCATAAGCCGCCTCCAACATCGTTTTAGAGAATTTGTCAGTACGTCCATCTGACCTCACAACCGCAGACCATGTGTAACCACGCCAGCCCAGGACCTCCACATCCGGCTTCCTCTCTTGTCTGAGATCAGCCACCAGGACAGCTGATGAAACTGAGGAGTATTTCTGTCTGCAATAAAGCCCTTTTGTGGGGAAAAAATGTATTCTGATTGGCTGGGCCTGGCTCCCCAGTGGCTAAATTAAAATGCTGCCTGCGCATTGTGTCTGGCCACGGCTCTTACTTCATGTCAAGCCTGCAACCTGGGTCTAACAGTCAGTACTACATGTGAAACTTACATGCTGCTCAGATTGAATTAAAGGGTCATAATTGTTTATTGAGCTCTGTCACCACAGTATATGCCCCTCTACATTATCCAAAACTGTAGCAGAATGTGGATGAGGTTGTGCAAATGTGGAAGATATGGAATCTTCTGTTGCTATGCTGTTGCTATGCTATTGCTTTGCCCTAGACCTCTGCTACCCTTTCAGTGTGTGTTTCTGGCGAATGGAGGTGATGTGACTAAGTTAAAGATATCTCCTAACATATCCCTTGTGGCTACTTTTTCTCTTGTTTTAGGAGATGGCCTCGACAACAGTCTGGCATCGCCGGGTACAGGAGACGAGGATGACCTGGACAAGAAGAGACAGAAGAAGAGAGGTATCTTCCCCAAAGTGGCCACCAATATAATGCGAGCGTGGCTCTTCCAGCACCTCACGGTAAGACAGCAGGCCCAACCTGGCCCTAGCTCCAGCCCTAACCAGACTCCACTACTGGGATGGTTCTCAACCTTTTTTGCTTACTGTTACCCCAAACACGTCTTGCTCTGCCCAAAGTACACCCTCTTGTGCAACTGGTCATGACTATCATGCATTTAACCATGAGGCCCATGTTTTGTAGACATCTTCTGAATCTTCCCACGTTCCCCATGTGGGTAGGCCACGTACTCCTGGGGGGAATAGTAATACAAGTTATTGCATCCAACACTCAGTCATGTCACAACACAGGGACATTGGTCTGTGACATTGTAGTGCTTCGCCGAACGATTTTCCCTGTGATTTTTTATTTGTAAAAAAACAGTAATTGTGGCTCAAGGGAACAGTGGGCTGTATAAAAGACAAGTAGTGTATGTTGTCTAACTGCAGTATCTCCATTATACAACACTTAGGAATAATGCCACTATACTGAGCGTCTGAACTTCGTTTTTACAAAAACAGAATAGACTACTTTACCAGAATGCAACTCCTCTGTTCAGGCTCAGAAGGACTATCTGACATTCCAACAACTTCCAACCAATCCCCCGTGAGGAGAGTTTCACCTTTTATCTCCAGACACAATAGACAGTGCTGCAGTCTCTGACTCCTCCTCCTTCTCCTCTGGTTTTCTACTTTTCTCCTCTCCACTCGTAGATGTTTTCAAAGCTCCTTATTTGTTTTCTGGGTGAAAACCTGTCACACATCTCCTGTACAGGAAGTAAGAACTTTTAGATTGGACAGATATCAAAGAAGAAGGAAAGGAAGGCTAATTGAATCATCCCCTCTCTGTTCCCTGTCTCTTTTCAGCCTCACTGGTTAGGCACAAGTGTTTGTCATGGAAGGATGTGGCTCGTAAACGCGGTGTAAGGGGGACTTTGGCCCGTCGATGTCCTCTGAATGGTCCCATTGCAACACCCAGGCGATCAGCCATTCATCGGGCCACAGAGGGTGAAGGAGACAGATTATGTTTTGTCCCGACTTTACCGTTGAGGCTGGGGTCTGAGAAGGGGAGAGAGGGTCTTTCTCTAGATAGTCTTAGCCTTCAGCTGTTGTGCTCCTGTTCTGAGGAGGAACTCTAAAGATCCTCCTCTACAACGGTACAGAGAAAGCAGCAATGGAAGATTTAGATTCATTCTAGGATTCATTATTGGCCTGTTAGCATGGTCATACAGTAACTGTTGGTTTTAGACCTCCACCTACATGCTGACAGATCTTTGTGAAGCTCTCTTTTTAATGCTGAAGTATTTAATTCGTTTCTACAAACATACATTGCATTTCGCAAAAACACAGCTATAAAGGGTGCTCTTGTTCAACCATGAGGCCCTGTTGGAGCTCAAAGGAATTTCTTGTTCAACCATGAGGCCCTGTTGGAGCTCAAAATAATTTCTTGTTCAACCTTGATGCCCTATTGGAGCTCAAGGGAATTTCTTGTTCAACCTTGATGCCCTGTTGGAGCTCAAAGGAATTTCTTGTTCAACCTTGATGCCCTATTGGACCTCAAAGGAAGTTTTTGTTCAACCTTGAGGCCCTATTGGAGCTCAAGGGAATTTCTTGTTCAACCTTGATGCCCTGTTGGAGCTCAAAGGAATTTCTTGTTCAACCTTGATGCCCTATTGGAGCTCAAGGGAATTTCTTGTTCAACCTTGATGCCCTGTTGGAGCTCAAAGGAATTTCTTGTTCAACCTTGATGCCCTGTTGGAACTCAAATGAATTTCTTGTTCAACCTTGATGCCCTATTGGACCTCAAAGGAAGTTTTTGTTCAACCTTGAGGCCCTATTGGAACTCAAAGGAATTTCTTGTTCAACCTTGAGGCCCTATTGGAACTCAAAGGAATAAGTATTGTTCAACCTTGAGGCCCTATTGGAGGTCAGAGGAATAAGTCTTGTTCAACCTTGAGGCCCTATTGGAACTCAAAGGAATAAGTCTTGTTCAACCTTGAGGCCCTATTGGAACTCAAAGGAATAAGTATTGTTCAACCTTGAGGCCCTATTGGAGGTCAGAGGAATAAGTCTTGTTCAACCTTGAGGCCCTATTGGAACTCAAAGGAATAAGTCTTGTTCAACCTTGAGGCCCTATTGGAGGTCAGAGGAATAAGTCTTGTTCAACCTTGAGACCTTATTGGAGCTCTGAGGAATAAGTATTTTTCAACCTTGAGGCCCTATTGGAGGTCAGAGGAATAAGTCTTGTTCCACCTTGAGACATTGGAGCTCAAAGGAATAAGTCTTGTTCAACCTTGAGACCTTATTGGAGCTCTGAGAATAAGTCTTGTTCAACCTTGAGGCCCAATTGGAGTTCAGAGGAATACGTCTTGTTCAACCTTGAGACCTTATTGGAGCTCAGAGGAATAAGTATTGTTCCACCGTGATGCCCTGTTGGAGCACAGAGGAATAAGTCTTGTTTAACCACAGCTCAATGACAGGTGACCTGAGTAAAGTAACATAGCTGATAAGGGTTAGGCATTGGAGAGAGGCCCCAATGTGACAACACTGCGGATTGGACTGGAAACATTAGCAGAGGGTTTTATTTAGGAAGATAGAGACGTTCTGCTGGGTTGAGGGAGGAGCATTGAGCCATCCGTCACTAGACTGTCAGACACCAAGCTGGGAGGTCACCATGACGATCATTTGTGGCAACAATGGCTTTTGTCACCACCATTGCGGTTTATGTGTGTTTGTGTGTGTGTGTGACAGTGTTTATGTTTGTGTGTGACTGTGACTGTGTGTGTGTGTGTGTGTGTGTGTGTGTGTGTGTGTGTGTGTGTGTGTGTGTGTGTGTGTGTGTGTGTGTGTGTGTGTGTGTGTGTGTGTGTGTGTGTGTGTGTGTGTTACTGAAAGACCTGTTTAAAAATGAAATTGTTTCGAGCTCATTCCTCACCCGGCGATCACAGGAGGTGGCAGCAGCCCTGACAGCGCCCACCACCCTGTACCCTGTCTGCAATCTGCCGCCCTCCTCCCACTGTCACACCGCCAGCAGAGAGGCAGGGGACAGGGAGACAGGGGGACAGGGGCCAGGCCCTATTCAGGCCCTAACAAAGGTCTCCATTGTGTTCCTTTGTATCGCATTTGATCATTTGTCAAATCATGTCAAATAATGTCAAACAATGCCACACGCTTTGAGCCCAAAGTGTTCATGGGCCAATCAGTGGTCAGTCTTGGTTGTTCACTTGTGCTTATGCTAACTAGGGAGATTGACTTGTGTGTATATTAGCCAAGGGTCAGATGCGAGTCTACATTACATTTGATTACATTTCCTGAGTTTGACTTTACCTTAGGCTGTGAATGGTCGTATGCGAGGTGTGTTTCTGTCTAAACCCTAACCCTAACCCCTGGTCGTATGTGACGTGTGTTTCTGTCTAGACATGATCGTTTGATCGTTTGTAAATGAATGCAAGCTGGGTGTTTTTTTACATTTTTTTTATTGAAGATGTAGTTTTTTCTGTCCTGTGTACCACAGCACCCCTACCCTTCAGAGGAACAGAAGAAGCAGCTAGCACAGGACACAGGCCTCACCATCCTGCAAGTGAACAACTGGTGAGTAGCTAACACCCAAGGCCCCACCCTAACGCTAACCCTAAAGCTAACACTAACCCTAACGCTAACCCTAAAGCTAACACTAACCCTAACGCTAACCCTAAAGCTAACACTAACCCTAACGCTAACCCTAAAGCTAACACTAACCCTAACCCTAACGCTAACCCTACAGCTAACACTAACCCTAACCCTAACGCTAACCCTAAAGCTAACGCTAACCCTAACGCTAACCCTAATCCTAACGCTAACCCTAAACCTAACCCTTGTGCTTCATTCTCTCCTTGATTCCTTTACTTCTTTCCTTCGTACCTCCTCCCAGGACTGGCTCATAGGCTTCTATCTAAATCTATGCTACAGCCATGTTTTTGACGAAGGGTGCACATTCTATGTTCAGCTCTTTGGAAAGGGAACTAAAATGGAAGTGTTAAACATGCTCAATCTATCTTCACTGTCTGGGGAACATTAACAGGGAGATGTAACCCCCCTCTCGTCCCCTTACAATCCCTCAGCCTCATTTTACATGTATGACATGATGGATTAAAGCATATTTAAGGCCCGGCAACCTGGCCCCTTTGTAGATGGCTTATCCAATTTTGGGAAGGGGGGCGGGGTCCAATGTAATGGTCACAGAAGAAAGAGGAACAGATCCAGGGGGGGATTTGGTTTTGAGATTGTACTTCTGGTGTGTTATCTAAAAGGTATCACTTGACTTTGAGTTTACACAGAGTCAGGTTTGGAATAAAGGATTTGACTTTGAGTTTACACAGGGTCAGGTTTGGAATAAAGGATTTGACTTTGAGTTTACACAGGGTCAGGTTTGGAATAAAGGATGTGACTTTGAGTTTACACAGAGTCAGGTTTGGAATAAAGGATTTGACTTTGAGTTTACACAGGGTCAGGTTTGGAATAAAGGATTTGACTTTGAGTTTACACAGGGTCAGGTTTGGAATAAAGGATTTGACTTTGAGTTTACACAGAGTCAGGTTTGGAATAAAGGATTTGACTTTGAGTTTACACAGAGTCAGGTTTGGAATAAAGGATTTGACTTTGAGTTTACACAGGGTCAGGTTTGGAATAAAGGATTTGACTTTGAGTTTACACAGGGTCAGGTTTGGAATAAAGGATTTGACTTTGAGTTTACACAGAGTCAGGTTTGGAATAAAGGATTTGACTTTGAGTTTACACAGAGTCAGGTTTGGAATAAAGGATTTGACTTTGAGTTTACACAGGGTCAGGTTTGGAATAAAGGATTTGACTTTGGCTTCTCGCGATTAATCCTCCCCCATCCCAGAATCCATATTGGGTTCTCAACACACTTAATTACATAGACGTGCACCTCCAATCCCGAGGAGTTAAGAATTATATTAGTTTTATTAATGGATCTAATTCAATACACTTATCAAAGCAGGCAAATGCTTTTCTTACCTATCTGTCCGGTCCTGCTGGTTCCTGTTGGGTCCTGTTGGATACAGTCTCTGACCGAAATTGGCCAAACGTTTAGCCTTATTACAGCCTGAGGCTGAAGGGGATAAACCCAAATCAATAGATCTGGTAAGCTATGTGGCTGTCTCCTAATACCCCAGATCATGTCAATAAGAATAAGACCGATTATAAACCTAATCCCTGAAGACACGAGACATTGGAATACTAGTAAAACTGGCGCAGGAAATTGTCATATTCTGTTTGATTGCTGAATGTTTTGATTGTGTATGATTATCTTAAAGAACTCCACCCAAAAACGGTACATTTTATTTGTTTCATTACTCCATTATTGATATAGTCCCAACATGTTTTGTGTGTCAACAATGACGTTTTCAAGATATGTAACTTTCAAAATACAGAAATCTTGCCCATATGATGCATCATATGATGGACAGATGGGACTAATGAGACAAAGACAAATAGATGGTTTTTGGGGTGGAGTTGGCCTTTTAACAGACCAGGAAGATGAATGCAAAGGAGATCTAAAGCCAAGGAGAAGTTTCATGTACTGTGTATTCCATGTTGGTTTGAATTCTCTCCCCCTGCTCTCTTCCTCTCCAGGTTCATCAACGCCAGGAGGAGAATAGTACAGCCTATGATTGACCAGTCTAACAGATCAGGTAAACCACAATTTCAAATGGTTCAAATGAATAACATACAATGGCTTTGTTTTTCAGTCATGTTTTTAATTGTACTATTACTGTATGATTTTGTAATGTAGATGAGGATGTTTTGAACGCCACTTTTATTCTTATGCTTTATCTCTTCTGTCTTTTGGCTTCGATACATACTGACCAATAGAAATATAATTATAATCTAGTATTATATCTCTATACTGACCAATAGAAATATAATTATAATCTAGTATTATATCTCTATACTGACCAATAGAAATATAATTATAATCTAGTATTATATCTCTATACTGACCAATAGAAATATAATTATAATCTAGTACTATAGCTCTATACTGACCAATAGAAATATAATTATAATCTAGTATTATATCTCTATACTGACCAATAGAAATATAATTATAATCTAGTATTATATCTCTATACTGACCAATAGAAATATAATTATAATCTAGTATTATATCTCTATACTGACCAATAGAAATATAATTATAATCTAGTATTATATCTCTATACTGACCAATAGAAATATAATTATAATCTAGTACTATAGCTCTAAACTGACCCGTAGAAATAGAATTACAATCTAGTATTATATCTCTATACTGACCAATAGAAATATAATTATAATCTAGTATTATATCTCTATACTGACCAATAGAAATATAATTATAATCTAGTATTATATCTCTATACTGACCAATAGAAATATAATTATAATCTAGTACTATAGCTCTAAACTGACCCGTAGAAATAGAATTACAATCTAGTATTATATCTCTATACTGACCAATAGAAATATAATTATAATCTAGTACTATAGCTCTAAACTGACCTGTAGAAATAGAATTACAATCTAGTATTATATCTCTATACTGACCAATAGAAATATAATTATAATCTAGTACTATAGCTCTAAACTGACCCGTATAAATAGAATTACAATCTAGTATTATATCTCTATACTGACCAATAGAAATATAATTATAATCTAGTACTATAGCTCTAAACTGACCTGTAGAAATAGAATTACAATCTAGTATTATATCTCTATACTGACCAATAGAAATATAATTATAATCTAGTACTATAGCTCTAAACTGACCCGTATAAATAGAATTACAATCTAGTATTATATCTCTATACTGACCAATAGAAATATAATTATAATCTAGTATTATATCTCTATACTGACCAATAGAAATATAATTATAATCTAGTATTATATCTCTATACTGACCAATAGAAATATAATTATAATCTAGTACTATAGCTCTAAACTGACCCGTAGAAATAGAATTACAATCTAGTATTATATCTCTATACTGACCAATAGAAATATAATTATAATCTAGTATTATATCTCTATACTGACCAATAGAAATATAATTATAATCTAGTATTATATCTCTATACTGACCAATAGAAATATAATTATAATCTAGTACTATAGCTCTAAACTGACCTGTAGAAATAGAATTACAATCTAGTATTATATCTCTATACTGACCAATAGAAATATAATTATAATCTAGTACTATAGCTCTAAAGTGACCTGTAGAAATAGAATTACAATCTAGTATTATATCTCTATACTGACCAATAGAAATATAATTATAATCTAGTACTATAGCTCTAAACTGACCCGTAGAAATAGAATTACAATCTAGTATTATATCTCTATACTGACCAATAGAAATATAATTATAATCTAGTACTATAGCTCTAAACTGACCCGTAGAAATAGAATTACAATCTAGTATTATATCTCTATACTGACCAATAGAAATATAATTATAATCTAGTATTACAACTCTATAGTTACCCGTAGAAATATAATTACAATATAGTATTATATCTCTATACTGACCCATAGAAATATATTTATAATCTAGTATTATATCTCTATACTGACCCATAGAAATATATTTATAATCTAGTAGTATACAGTATACTGACCCATGTCTTGTTAATGTTACATCCACAGTGGGCCAGGGGACGGCATACAGCCCTGACGGGCAACCAATGGGAGGCTTTGTCCTCGACGGACAGCAACACCTGGGGATTCGGCCTGGCGGTAAATAAGCAACCTTTATTCTCACCCTGTTATCTGTCCCTTTCTACCAATGTAGCCTAAAATATGTTTCTGTTCTGTTTGTCTATTCATGGGTTATTATTGTATATTGTCATATGAACCTGTGATTGCACCATGTAATTAGTTCCCCTCTCTGTCACTCATTCTGCAGGACCAATGGGTGGAATGGGAATGAATATGGGGATGGATGGTCAGTGGCACTACATGTAAACCCTGTCCAACCGAGGCAAGCCTGAAGAAGAAGATGGAGAAGTAAGCACAGCCTCATTCTCACTCCACTGTTACATTTTTCACCCACAAGCCCACCTCCATTGTTCCTCTATTCCGCTCCATCTCTCTCTCTCTCTCTCTCTCTCTCTCTCTCTCTCTCTCTCTCTCTCTCTCTCTCTCTCTCTCTCTCTCTATACATTGCTCACCCTCTCTCCCTCATCTGCCCCCCTTCTCACCCCCTCCTCCATTGTTCCTCTATCCCTCTCCATTCCTTTTTATCAATTTTCCATCCTCCTCTCCTTCTCCAGGGCTCAATCTGATTAAGAATGTGGGGTTCTGGACTCCCTCGGTCCCCCTCCAGCCCTATCAGCTCTCTGGGCCCTGCTGACAGTTCACAAATCAAGACGTATTGCCTGCCGGAGGCACTGGAGCTCACCAGATTTTATTTAACACCCACACTCCACTGCTCAATGAGCCACGCTATAATGACACTTACCTTGATTAATTGAGCTCTTTATATGTAAATAGAGAGCCCCACGTTCGCCTCAATCTTCCCCGGATACCAGTTCCGCCAACACAGCCCCTTTTCCCTTTCCGACATTTCACTGATTTTGCTAATCAAGTCCAAAGAGCACGAGGGTGATAGCAGCGAGAGGGTGCAGAGCCAACATTTAGAATACAGTCCACATAGAGATATCTTATTCACTCAAGCTGAATAATAATATAATTTTGAGAATATTTCAACCAATCATTTCTCATTGAATAATCATTGACCGGTTACTGTAATGGCGTAATACAGGAGGCTGTTCTCCTCCCTTAATTCAATCTGTGGCAAGACCATATGCTGATTGTGACAGCTGTAAATTTACCCAGGGTTCCATGTGGGGTTGTTTTGCAGTAAAATGCACTTATTCCATGCATATTGGAGTCAGAGCCATAACATTTGTCTATTAAAAGATCCCTTGAGAATTACACCACTGCACCAGCAATGTCCAAATGCATGCACAAGCTGTAAGACCTATGTCTGACTCAGTCACGTGTAGCATTGTCTTTACCTCATAAGATTTTGGTTCTGTATTTGCAGTGTGTTAGGGTATGTTTGTATAAGAGACTGACCCAGGCTCCTTCTTCGTGTTACAGGCCTCCATGGTTTGCTCAGGGAAAATCCTGCCACTTGGTTCCAATGAGCGTGTGACTCCACCCCAGTCACACCTGTACCTGTCATCTGACCACGCCCACCTCACCTCCCCACTGGAGCATAGAGGACCACACCCACATCTGCACAAATGCCGCCCACATTGACCTTTAATAACCCCACGCCTGGAGGAAGACGAGGATCTACTAATAAAGAATAACAAAAACAACAACAATTTGCAGACAACAATCTTCCAAAACAAAAAAAGACTTCTGTATGAACAACAGAAGATAAAATGACATCAACAACATTTTGACACATTTTTTGTTTTCTTTTTTAAATTATTTATTTATTTTTCTACAATGGTGGACCATAGGGACAAGAACTTTTTAGTCTTTGCCCGAGATATATTGACACAGCCGGCACACACACACACTAACACACATTCCCTCTCTCTCTCTCTCTCTCACACACACACACACACACACACACACACACACACACACACACACACACACACACACACACACACACACACACACACACACACACACACACACACACACACACACACACACACACACACACTCAAACAAATACACACACTTCATCTTATGAACACACAATTTGAAAACAACCACTGAGGAATATCTAAAAAAGATTATGAAGAGTTTTAATAACTGTTGTGGTGTATAGACTTGTGCTTTTTCATTTGACTGTTTTATCCATGTTTGCTCTTTGTGATCATTAGTTTATGGAGTGAGAGTTTATCACTAATCCTGTGTGCTGTGGAACAGAGAGAAAGAGAGAAAGAGAGAGATTGCCTCAGAGTCTGCAGCCTGGAGCTTGTCTCAGATACTGCAGACGGCAGCCACATCCAGCTCCCAACAAAAAAACAAGCCCTCTTTTTATTTGTATTCTGAATGAGGCCCAGTTGCTTTTATTACCCATGCATTGAATGCATTTCATATATTTGTTATTATTCTGTTTTGATTTGGGTTGTTCTGTGTTGTCCTGAATTCAGACTAAAGAGCTGATGGATTGTGGATCTTGGACCGACTTCCATTTAGATCATGTTACAATAGTTTTATAGCACACAGGAAGAAGGAAAGGGTTTCTGCACTAAAGACCAAAATAAAAACACATTTTAAAACTTGACCTCTTTTTTTCCAGCACATATTCCATTTCTCATGTGAAAGAAAAAACCTTTTGAGGAGAGAAAGAAAAGTTAGAGCTTGAGTTAATACTAAATATGATACTGTGACCTAATTCAGTTGGATAACATTTGAAGTAAATGCATTTTTTTGGTTTGCTGTTTGGGCGACATTTGCATATTAGCTACCTCGTGACATTTATTAAATATTGCATGTCTCTGTAAATATATATTTTTTCGTATTAACAAACAACAATTCGCATTCACACACGACGTCACGTTACAGTTTGGTCGATATAGAACGATATAAGACGACCATTTCTTATTGATTGAGGCTTGCAGGAATGATGGATGACCTACCGGGCTTCGAAACATACTGAGATAGGCTACTGTGAATCCCAAAGCCACACTATTTTAAAAGAACAATAGCCATATGCCACAAAAATAACCGTGGAAGCAACGAGAATTTCATATATTTTCAAATAAATTGGTATGATGTCACTCCTCCGGCAAAAAGGAAAAAAAACATATTTGAAGCTGGGTCTTGTAGCCTAAAACAAAACGTGGATTGAGAAACATTCGTTCGTATATGGATTTATTATGAGACTCGTTGATATTGCTGTATTTTTGAAGGATATATTCGTTTGACTAGTTTGCTGTCTGTATTGCAGGGTGTGAGGTGGACTGAGAAAAAATGCTGTGGGCTGCTTGGATCATTTATCAATGTCAGCCAGTGTGCTGGTGTATTGTTGAGGAGAATTACATAAGCAAGAGAGCAGCGACTCATGGGCAAATGGTTCATGTGCTATTATGAGTTAGGCATACAAGTTAGGCCTATTCATTTTTATTCATATATATTTTTAATATTTTATCTTTAACTTCTTATTCTTATTCTTATTCTTATTCTTCTTATTGTTATTGTTTTTATTTGATCTGCATCTAATTATTTCAGTAGTTAAAAAAATATAGATTTATCTTATTATAGGCATAATATGTAATAATCATGCCTTTTGAAACGGTTTGCTATTTTTAGATTTAGCCTATATTTTTATCTCTCACCGAATAGAAATTCCTCCACATCAGTGAATATTTTAGATAACTAATCAAAGATACCATTGGTTTTCTAAGATTAAATGTAGGACTTTATTTAAGAGCTTTTTGCGTTGTAAAATCAAATTAATTTCAATATTCTAGCTCTGATAACTGCATGCGAAATAAAAAATATTAGTATTTTCGTTTTGCAACGGTATAGCCAAAAAGAAAACCCAGGGAACTTGTTTTCTCGAAATGATTTTGGTGTCATTAAACCTGCGTCGAAAATCGTGCGTCGCACCATCATTGATCAGTTGATGGCGATACTTTTTCTGTCAAATATGAAATCTGATAGTCAAAAGAGCAGCTTGTAAGTCAAACATGATGGATAACGTTTATTGATTTAAATGGATATGTCAATTAAATGGACGTATAAAGACGACAACCATTTCAGACCAATGGCCTTAGGCTAGTGGTTTAATCCATGATAAGGAAATGTATTTGTTTGTTAGGCTATTTCATTCGTAATTTTATAGCTGTAAATGAACTTGATATAGGCCTAATTAAATTATAAAAATAAAACAAGTTCAACCATTGGCTTCTTTATAGTCGTGTTATTTAAATTCTTATAAACCAAACCTGCTTCTCCAACAACAAAAAGTTTGGATGGTTGAATATTGCAAGACATTTTTTTTTAATTGGAGATGATCATGTGTTCAAAACCACAACAGAAAAATAGAGAAATATAAATGTACAGTCGGCATACAAGCTAAACCCATTGTGATACATCCTCTGCATACGTCTAGATACCCCATGCATTTTCCATATGTACTGTACATAAAAACAAAGAGCATACTAAAACGCATGCAGCCTTCGCCGATGTAGATAAATGCGTTTTGAAGGGTGCCGGAAACAAGCGCCTATCCACATGAAATATGGGTCATTCCTCCCGCAGAAAGCAGCATCACGTGGGAGAAAACTCTTATTTTCAGAACACATCCTTTCTCTGGCGCATGAATACTGCCAACTCTTCTGTTCCGCTAAATGGAAAGTACCTGCGCCTCTACAACCGAAATAAGTCAATAATGAATTAATTATAATAGGCCAGATGTCCAGTTAATTTATACCATATAGATAGATACATTGACAAAGATTAACGAGACGATAGATGCATGGTAAAACCTGGAAAACAGCCACTCAGAAAATGAACACCATGTTTCTCTGTTCACTGTGTTTTCTCCAACAAGTTTGCACGTGCAGAACAACATTGAACAGTGAACAGTAGGTGAACGAACGCTCTGTTCAACATGTTCTGCACGCTACAGCCATGCTCTTATGGCTACAGCGACTGTGCCCTCTGAAATGGCTCCAAATGTTTTTCTATTCCAAATCAACAAATGTCATTTCTAATCTGAGGATCTTGCTCCCTCTATTACCCTTTTTGCCCAACACACACACAAGCACACCTCCCCCCTCTCTCTCTCCTCAATCAATGAATGGAGGGATGGTTGGAGGGTGATGCTGGTGGTTTCACTTCACAAAATCGTAGCCTACTCGCCCAACTCATCTGTTCAGTCATGTCTTCATCCTGTCAAGGCAGCAGGCCAGGCATACATGTCCCAGATACAGACTGACATCACCCAGAACAGGCTGTGGAGGTCTCCAGGCTCTGGCCCTGTACCGGTAGTCCTACAGCCTGGAAGATGCTGTGAGAATCTAGCCTCTGGCAGGAAATGTGGTATTATCCACATGGGGTTAACAAGTTTACTGCGTGACATGTAAGCTATAGAAAACAGTGCTCAGGGTTAAGGGTTATGAAAAAAACAGGTTTGTGACCAAAAAAAGATGATGTTTCAGTTTTTTTCTTCTAAGTTGGAGACACTGTCATCCACCTAAAATATCGTAAAAATAGGCCACATTTTTATGGCAGGATATTTCAATAGATGACCGTATTTATTAATGGTTTATTGATTGATGTATTGATTTGAGCAGTAATGACAACATTCACCCACTAATCATACTTGGCTAACACCAGTAGTAAACCTCCTTTTGTTAGATGCATATAATTACTCTGCACCCCCTGGATCATTTCACCGACCCGCTGATCCCAGTTAAGGCAACCTGAGTAATAGCTACAGACCCCTGAATCAGCCTTGTCAAACACAATCTCATATGTGTATATCTCCTCTCTTCGAATCTCTGAAGGTTTTATTTGAGACTCCCTGCAACATGGATAGATGTTCATCCCCCAGTTCAATTCCCTGTCTGGAAACGATTAGGGTTTAAATTTGGGATATTTGGGATAAGGAAAATCAGGTGGGGCAGCAGGAGGACTCTCATCTGTTTTATAGCAATGCATGCCAGAGGTCAGGGGTCAAAGTTGAGAGAGGGGCCAGCAAGACAGAAATAGGACAGTTTGGCTTGGATTTTTATAGGATGGTGAATGGGGATGATTGATGTGTCATCTCTTCTAAACATTCTCTCTGGTATCGACCTTGATGTGTCATGGCACGAAGCAGGGAGATACTATTATATCATTCTGTAGTGAATGGTGACCTCATATCTCCAATGAAACACTTTCCCTTCAGAGGAAAGACAGCTTGTAACACTACTGTAATCTCTCAACAGCCATTTTATTTGAGAGAATGGTACTACAGGGACTGAATAGTGATCACCATGGTTACTTGAATGTCCTGTTAATTTTGCTATTCAGTATATGCTGTTAAGTTTTCCACTGGATTGGGAGTGCGTAATTTTGGTATTTTATTAATGTCACATTTTCTGATGAGAGCACATTGATTTGCTACCTAACAACAGTGTAGTGCCTCTGATGTCATAAGTGTTTATGTTTATATTGCATTTAGAGTATATGTCTGTTGACATCAGAATCCTTTCCATTTTAAGATAATATTCTAGAATTCCTTTCATCCTGTCCAGCCTCTCCCTCAAGCCCTGTCGTTCTGCGTCTAGGATCTTTAGACATGAGGGTCTTCACTCACATTAGGGTGAGAGAGAGAAGTCACACAGGTACGCTGGACAGTGATCTAGCAACACTGGACGCTGCTTTGACAATCAAAGTGACAGATATCGTCCCAGGTTATTCACCTGACAACTTAGTTTCCACTGTTGTCCAGTCTATGTGACAGGCTCTCACACTGTAGCCGGCACATCGGAACCCTACTTCATTCAGACACATTTACCACCTATTTAATTGTCCTCAGCAGCTCATGATTAGCCTATAAAACGACAATATCTAGCCCTAAATCTTTACTATCGTTTTCGTTTCGAATTAACTTCAGGTACTATCAGGTCAATGTACTGTATGTAATTCAATTATAAGCTTTTAAATGTTTTACGTCTCTGTTGATAATAAAAGTAAACCCATAGTCTGCCCTTTCTGGGGTAATGTTTACCTTCAGTAGTAACACTTGTGATAGTATCAGTGGAGGCTGCTGAGGGGAGGACGGCTCATAATAATGTCTGGAATGGAGTGAATGGAATGGTATCAACAACATGACAACCATGTGTTTGATGCCATTCCATTTGCTCCATTCCAGGCATTATTATGAGCCGTCCTCCCCTCAGCAGCCTCCACTGGATAGTATATAATGCTAATGTTAATGTAACAGAAAATAAAATACATCAGTAGCCTAATAACTGAGTCTCAAAAAGGTTGAACATAGGTTTATATGAGCAACCAACGTGTAACGTAATTAATCGCACATGCGGAACAGTCTGAATAGGGGAAAGCATTGACAAATGAGATATTGTATGTCAGCACAAATTAATGAGAAATTAAAGGTCAGAGGTCACAATGGGACCTCACAACGCACACATGATTTTGATTACCCGGCCCCTCTGTTTGGCTACAACTGTCACAAGCAGTCAAGTCATTGGGCAACCACTGAGAGGCTGAGAGCTACAGAAGTGAGATTTGTTTAGGCATATTGTCTAAGGCACCATGACGAAAAGACAAATTAATACTACAGGAAAGGACTGTTGTTTTAAAAAGCACATTTAGATATTCAGACGTTAGGTCACTATAAGGTTTTACTGACCTGGTGAACATGATTTCATACCGATATGTTCTAGCTTTTAGGTCCTTGCAGATCAAGTGTTACACAATATTTGACTATTAATTAAACCCATAATTAATTAAACGTCCATATGTTCCCAACATGCATTAGAAGCAAAGACTTAACTTTGACTTTCCCACAAAAACACAAACGCACACTCTTGAACTGAGCCAGGACCCCCTTCCTGCAGGACAACCCCCCAACACACACTCCCAACACACGCCCCCAAACAGGAGTGAGTGTGAGCACCAGGTGACCTCGCTGAGCTCATCTGGTTCTCCATTACAACGATAAAGTCTGGGTCGGGCCTGACGGGTGGCCTGGGCAGACAGAGGTAAAGTGGGGCCTCTACGGGGGAACAGTCTGGGTTGAGACAGAGGACAAGGCCCCAGAGGAGGACTGGGCCAGAGTGTATTTATAAACAGGAACTTATCCCTCTTAATCCACATAGTAGTTCATCGCCACCACCATTTCACTCTGAGGTGATATTGACACGATGAACATGTGTTTATGTATAGGGAATTATACAGCAGATTCTTCCATTTTGCCTCAAGTTCATGTTGGTGAGTGGGTCTGTTTCATCTCTAGCCGTGGCCAAAATCTTTTAGCCGTGGCCAAAAGTTTTAAGAAAGACACAAATATTAATTCTCACAAGGTTTGCTGCTTCAGTGTCTTTGGATATTTTTGTCAGATGTTACTATGGAATACTGAAGTATAATTACAAGCATTTCATAAGTGTCAAAGGCTTTTATTGACAATTACATGAAGTTGATGCAAAGCGTCAATATTTGCAATGTTGAGCCTTATTTTTCAAGACCTTTGCAATCCACCCTGGCATGCTGTCAATTCACTTCTGGGCCACATCCTGACTGATGGCAGCCCATTCTTGCATAATACATTCTTGGGAGTTTGTCCATCTGCCTCTTGAGGATTGACCACAAGTTCTCAATGGGATTAAGGTCTGGAGAGATTCCTGGCCATGGACCCAAAATATCGATATTTTGTTCCCTAAGCCACTTAGTTATCACTTTTGCCTTATGGCAAGGTGCTCCATCATGCTGGAAAAGGCATTGTCCATCACCTAACTGTTCAAATCAAATCAAATCAAATTTGTTTGTCACATACACATGTTCCTGGATGGTTGGGAGAAGTTTCTCTCGGAGGATGTGTTGGTACCATTCTTTATTAATGGCTGTGCTCTTAGGCAAAATTGTGAGTGAGCCCACTCCCTTGGCCAAGAAGCAACCCCACACATGAATGGTCTCAGGATGCTTTACTGTTGGCATGACACAGGACTGATGGTAGCGCTCACCTTGTCTTCTCCGGACAAGCTTTTTTCCGGATGTCCCAAACAATCGGAAAGGGGATTTACCCCAGTCCTCAGCAGTCCAATCCCTGTGCCTTTTTACAGAATATCAGTCTGTCCCTGATGTTTTTCAGGGAGAGAAGTGGCTTCTTTGCTGCCCTTCCTGACACCAGGCCATCCTCCAAAGTATTCGCCTCACTGTGCGTGCAGATGCACTCACACCTGCCTGCTGCCATTCCTGAGCAAGCTCTGTACTGGTGGGGCCCCAATCCCGCAGCTGAATCAACTTTAGGAGACAGTTCTGACGCTTGCTGGACTTTCTTGGCCACCCGGAAGCCTTCTTCACAACAATTGAATCGCTCTCCTTGAAGTTCTAGATGATCAGATAAATGGTTGATTTAGGTGCAATCTTACTGGCAGCAATATCCTTGCCTGTGAAGCCCTTTTTGTGCAAAGCAATGATGACGGCACGGGTTTCCTTGCAGGTAACCATGATTGACAGAGGAAGAACAATGATTCCAAGCACCACCCTCCTTTTGAAGCTTCCAGTCTGTATTTGAAACTCAATCAGCATGACAGAGTGATCTCCAGCCTTGTCCTCGTCAACAATCACACCTGTGTTAACGAGAGAATCATTGACATGATGTCAGCTGGTCCTTTTGTGGCAGGGCGGAAATGCAGTGGAAATGTTTTTGGGGTTCAGTTCATTTGCATGGCAAAGAGGGACTTTTCAATTAATTGCAATTCATCTGATCACTCTTCAAAACATTCTGGAGTATATGCAAATTGCCATCATTCAAACTGAGGCAGCAGACTTTGTGAAAATTAATATTTGTGTCATTCTCAAAACATTTGGCCACGACTACATTTAACATAGTAAATTTTATAACAGATTCTTACATTTTGGCTCAAGCTTGAATCATGGATTGTTTTCAGTTTCTGTGATCCTGGATGAGTAGTGCTGTACCGCTGTGTTTGATCTCTACATCTTCTCTGGGTTACTCTGCTCCAAGCCAGAGTCTCTCTGGAAGGGGTCAGGGGTGAACGCCATTCTCAAAAAAACATTAGTTCCCCCTCTTTGGATAGGATGAAATTCCACGGTGAGAATCTCTCACGGCCGTGTCCGTGTGACAAATGCCTCTGCCCTCCGCCTGCGATGGGATCTGACAGGGTCATCACAGAGAGGAAACGTGCCCAGACCACTCACATCACATAAATCTCCACAGGAGCCGACAACACAGAAATGCAGAACGGTGGTTTTGTCTTTTCACAGAGAGAGCACCATAACAAAACAGGCATTTGATCCAAAGACATGTTTCTGATATTGTTTAGTTTTAACTTCATTTCTCAATACCCTTTTCAGGTTAAATGTTCATGTTAAAAAAATGTGCAAGACTTGGGACAATTGAATTTTCATCTTGTTCTACATTTTATTTTCAGATCATGGAAAGTCTTCTTCTTTATGTCTTGGATTTTCTGAACCTTTTGACAAAGACTCTTTATGAATCTAATTACATTTCTCCCATACAAGTCGGCGGAGAAGTGGAATTCTATCCCAGGTCCAGTGTGAGAGTCCACAGCTGCTGAGTGAGAAAATAAACCATTGGTGTCTATGGGTGTGCTCCATAGTGCAGGAGCTGTTGATTTGCCCTTGTCAGGTGAGGCCGTTTGATTCTGATTACATCTACCACAGTGAGCCTACTGCAATTACTCTCCAAAATAAACATGTCAGCCGATCCACTCGCCACTTGTAAGGATGGCGAGGCTGCTCCATTGTAACCATCCATAACTCATCACACCAGTGTCCTGCTGTTATGATACTGATGAGGCAGAGTTAAGATGAAATGCAGGGAAATACACAAGACATACACAAGTACAGGTACAGTACATACAGTACATAAGTATGCACATATGTACCGTGTGTACAAACTAACACACACACACTAATCTCTCATGCGCAGCAGAATAATCTGCAGGGACTGCATGGGATAACAAACTGCGGTAGTTCCGGCCTTAAGGTTTTCTTCACTGGTTATGGACGTATCAGGACTGGGCAAAGGTGGTGCCTAAACTGGTTTGCCTCTCTCTCTCTCTCTCTCTCTCTCTCTCTCTCTCTCTCTCTCTCTCTCTCTCTCTCTCTCTCTCTCTCTCTCTCTCTCTCTCTCTCTCTCTCTCTCTCTCTCTCTCTCTCTCACACACACACACACACACACACACACACACACACACACACACACACACACACACACACACACACACACACACACACACACACACACACACACACACACACACACACACACACACACACACACACACACACACACACACACACACCTACAATGCTTCTAGTGAATGTTATAGTGGGTACACATCTTAATTAAAGTAATCTAAAGATCACAAAGACACATCAGATTTCCAAAACGAGACGAGCTCCAGCGTCAGACAGCAGTTGATGAATGAGAGGGGGTTCTGGTCCGGGTCATCCATCATCCAGCCCGGTTCACCAGACAGCGCAGACGTGACAGGAACGGTCAAATAACATTTAGCACACGGGACCCTGTGTTTGGGGGGAGATTATTACTGTCAGAGCTGTAATGGATTAGCTTGGTTGTTTGGTCCGTCGCAGGTCCCAACCAATCGTCTGTTGGGCTGGTTATTAGCATAGCTATCAGAGGTCCAGCCAGGCTGCAGCAGGTTGGTGATTGACAGATGGAGGTGGCCGCCCCGGCAGACATTGAGCCAGACTCGGGCCAAACAGCCAGGAGCCAATTATATGGGGAGAAACAGGGACATTCATCATTCAGTTAGACACCTGTCCAGCCAGCACAAAGGAGAGATAGAGAGGAAGTGAGAGAGGGAGACAGAGAGAGAGAGAGAGAGAGAGAGAGAGAGAGAGAGAGAGAGAGAGAGAGAGAGAGAGAGAGAGAGAGAAGAGAAAGTGAGAGAGAAGAATAAGAGAAAGTGAGAGAAAGAAAAGAAAGAGAGAGAGAGAGAGAGAGAGAGAGAGAGAGAGAGAGAGAAAGAAAGAAAGAAAGGAAGAAAGAAAGAGAGTGAGAGAATAAGAGAGAGTGAGAGAAAGAAAAGAGAGAGAGATAAAGAGAGAAAGAAAGAGAAAGGGAGAGGGAGAGAGAAATAAAGAGAGAGAGAGAAAGAAAGAAAGAAAGAAAGAAAGAAAGAAAGAAAGAAAGAAAGAAAGAAAGAAAGAAAGAGAGAGAGAGAGAGAGAGAGAGAGGGGTGGTGCATCCAGGGACTGAGATGACACTCATTAGACTGAACTGGGAGAAATAAAGGAAGACCGGGGTTCACCTTCAAAGTACACTGAACGGAGAAGATGGAGGTAGAAACCTGGAGAAGTGTGCAGTTCCATAATCTGAAGGGTAAAGCTTGTCTTCCGCCTGGCTGGCATGGATGGATCAGGGGCTGTGGTATTGGCTGTGGTATTGGCTGTGGTATTGGCTGTGGAATTGGCTGTGGTATTGGCTGTGGTATTGGCTGTGGAATTGGCTGTTGAATTGGCTTTTGGCTATACATTCTCCTTGTATGATGTACTGTTTACTGAAAATATAATTTTCACACTAATGAGCTGAGCCAAGCTGAACCGAGTAGAGCTGTACTGCGCTGGTCTGGTTACACATCCACCATAGTTGCTGGAACAATGCTGTACAGGACAATGTGAAAACAGAATCCAAGTCAGCACCGTTCAGATTGACACAATAGTGTGAAACAGGTACATTTAGCTGTAACTACTACGGCAGACCTTGATTTGCTCTAAGATCCGGGGTGTGTCTGTATCCGCGTAGTGTGTAGCAACTCCTCCTCAACACCCCGCCGTAAGGTCACGCCTCATCAGCCCCTTAGCCATCGCTCCCTCCGCTCCCTCCACTCACCCCTCTGTCTGATCACAGCCCATAAACCCGGAGCTGCATGACACCGAAATTAACAAACGCTTGACATTTGCTCCACGTCCAATTACTTAATATCCAAGGCTGAGCACATGTTTAATCAACATTCATATCCCTCAGGGATCCAGAGGCAGCTCTCTGCATCACCACCCAGGCCACAATAGGCCCATTCCCCTGGGCCACTACCACTACGGCAAGCAGGCTCCACTGTTTACCCTCATCCAAACACTGGAGACACTCCTCATCCAAACACACTGGAGACACCCCTCATCCAAACACACTGGAGACACCCCTCATCCAAACACACTGGAGACACTCCTCATCCAAACACACTGGAGACACCCCTCATCCAAACACACTGGAGACACCCCTCATCCAAACACACTGGAGACACCCCTCATCCAAACACACTGGAGACACCCCTCATCCAAACACACTGGAGACACCCCTCATCCAAACACACTGGAGACACCCCTCATCCAAACACACTGGAGACACCCCTCATCCAAACACACTGGAGACACCCCTCATCCAAACACACTGGAGACACCCCTCATCCAAACACACTGGTGACACCCCTCATCCAAACACACTGGAGACACCCCTCATCCAAACACACTGGAGACACCCCTCATCCAAACACACTGGAGACACCCCTCATCCAAACACACTGGAGACATCCCTCATCCAAACACACTGGAGACACCCCTCATCCAAACACACTGGAGACACCCCTCATCCAAACACACTGGAGACACCCCTCATCCAAACACACTGGTGACACCCCTCATCCAAACACACTGGAGACACCCCTCATCCAAACACACTGGAGACACCCCTCATCCAAACACACTGGAGACACCCCTCATCCAAACACACTGGAGACACCCCTCATCCAAACACACTGGAGACACCCCTCATCCAAACACACTGGAGACACCCCTCATCCAAACACACTGGAGACACCCCTCATGGCTGTGGAGAGGGTTAGGGAGGAGACTGGACATGGCTGGGGAAAGGGCTAGGGAGGAGACTGGACATGGCTGGGGAGAGGGATAGGGAGGAGACTGGACATGGCTGGGGAGCGGGCTAGGGAGCAGACTGGACATGGCTGGGGAGAGGGCTAGGGAGGAGACTGGACATGGATGGGGAGAGGGCTAGGGAGGAGACTGGACATGGCTGGGGAGAGGGCTAGGGAGGAGACTGGACATGGCTGGGGAGAGGGCTAGGGAGGAGACTGGACATGGCTGGGGAGAGGGCTAGGGAGGAGACTGGACATGGCTGGGGAGAGGGCTAGGGAGCAGACTGGACATGGCTGGGGAGAGGGCTAGGGAGGAGACTGGACATGGCTGGGGAGAGGGCTAGGGAGGAGACTGGACATGGCTGGGGAGAGGGCTAGGGAGGAGACTGGACATGGCTGGGGAGAGGGCTAGGGAGCAGACTGGACATGGCTGGGGAGAGGGCTAGGGAGGAGACTGGACATGGCTGGGGAGAGGGCTAGGGAGGAGACTGGACATGGCTGGGGAGAGGGCTAGGGGTCATGGCTGGGGAGAGGGCTAGGGAGGAGACTGGACATGGCTGGGGAGAGGGCTAGGGAGGAGACTGGACATGGAGGGGAGAGGGCTAGGGAGGAGACTGGACATGGCTGGGGAGAGGGCTAGGGAGCAGACTGGACATGGCTGGGGAGAGGGCTAGGGAGGAGACTGGACATGGCTGGGGAGAGGGCTAGGGAGGAGACTGGACATGGCTGGGGAGAGGGCTAGGGAGGAGACTGGTCATGGCTGGGGAGAGGGCTAGGGAGGAGACTGGACATGGCTGGGGAGAGGGCTAGGGAGGAGACTGGACATGGAGGGGAGAGGGCAGCAGTGGGAAGGCTGATTTCCCCTCACCACAGGGGGGAGGAGCATGGGAGGCAGGGATGACAGATGACTCCACAGCATCTGGGATATGCTGGCTCAATGCATGAGAGACTTACAAATGTACACTGATGATAATGAGCTCTGTGCTGTGAGTTAGTATTGACACTAAACCAGAGTCGTCGGGATATTGGATGATTTTTCTTAAGATCTACAGTACATGCCATTTAGCAGACACTTTTATCCAAATGGACTTACAGTCATGCGTGCATATATTTTTTATGTACGGGTGGTCCCAGGAATCTACTCCCGGCAATGCAAGCGCCATGCTCTACCAACTGAGCTACAGAGGACCACCATAGATTTGATGGAATCTGTTTTAAAGCTGCACACACACATGTTTGTTTCACTATCCTCGTGGCAACAAACAATTGATTCCCATTCAAAATCCTATTTCCCTACAGAGATGGAGCACGTTAGAGAGACAGAAGGTACGGAGCATAGCGCAGTGTTGCAATGGCGTTGCAATGGCGTTGTTTTGTCACAAAAGAGGGGGCTCCTTTGACATAGTTTTATACTACCTGAACATTTTTGAGACGTGCCATATAATTTCTATCACAGCCGTGTTGTCGCTTGGTTCCTTGATCTGATCTATAGGCTATATAGGCTATTCATCAAAGAAGTATATTTTGCATTGATAACCAAGTATAATCTCAGCAACTGTTCAAACAGTAAACCAAACAACAAGAATCCACCCAAAAACGAATTTGGTTTAGAAGTAATAGCTAGCGATTATAGGCTATTGTGAAATAGTGTAACCTGCTAGCCATGTGCTATTTTCTCCATAACCAAAACATGATGACATTCTATTTTCAGCTGATATGGGAATGAATACACTAGTTTGCTATGTTTTTATCCAGGCTGCCAGCTAGCTACTACTACAAGGGAAGGTCTTCCCTGCATTCACAAAATGAAAAAATACAAATAAACTCTGCATGAAAAATCTTGAAAACGGTACCGTCTGGTTTGCTTAATATTTATTTAACCTTTATTTAAACAGGTAGTCACATAGAGATTAAAAATCTATTTTACAAGAGAGCCCTGTATACATTACAGTAAAAACAGAACGATAAAACAACACACATATGTGTGTATAAAACAATATAGTTCAGCACAACCAAAATAAAATATTTAAGATAAAATAT
>NC_068428.1:35117923-35200120 GCF_023373465.1 Oncorhynchus keta
ATATATAGCCTAGCCTACATATCCAATCATTTTGTATATTTAAAAAAAAAATGGTATAGAATAGAATTATAGCCACCCTCAGTTTTGCCTTTATGACCTTGGCATTGAACTTAACAACAACCCAAGGTGTATGAGGCCTTTGTGTCCAATAATCACGTCATTGTGCATAATGTGAACAGATTTGTCGGGGTTAATGTCCCACTGGGCACACACTGGTTAGATCAAAACATTTTCCACATCATTTCAATGAAATGATGTTGAATCAACATGGAACAGACGTTGGGCAGCCACACAGAGAAACAAAGATGGGGCCACCGTTGTCATTCAATTTAGTCAGTGGCCTCAACTCTGCTGCTGGCCAGCCTGGCCTCAACTCTGCTGCTGGCCAGCCTGGCCTCAACTCTGCTGCTGGCCAGCCTGGCCTCAACTCTGCCGCTGGCCAGCCTGGCCTCAACTCTGCCGCTGGCCAGCCTGGCCTCAACTCTGCCGCTGGCCAGCCTGGCCTCAACTCTGCCGCTGGCCAGCCTGGCCTCAACTCTGCCGCTGGCCAGCCTGGCCTCAACTCTGCCGCTGGCCAGCCTGGCCTCAACTCTGCCGCTGGCCAGCCTGGCCTCAACTCTGCCGCTGGCCAGCCTGGCCTCAACCCTGCCGCTGGCCAGCCTGGCCTCAACTCTGCCGCTGGCCAGCCTGGCCTCAACTCTGCCGCTGGCCAGCCTGGCCTCAACTCTGCCGCTGGCCAGCCTGGCCTCAACTCTGCCGCTGGCCAGCCTGGCCTCAACCCTGCCGCTGGCCAGCCTGGCCTCAACTCTGCCACTGGCCAGCCTGGCCTCAACCCTGCCGCTGGCCAGCCTGGCCTCAACACTGCCGCTGGCCAGCCTGGCCTCAACTCAGCCGCTGGCCAGCCTGGCCTCAACTCTGCCGCTGGCCAGCCTGGCCTCAACTCTGCCGCTGGCCAGCCTGGCCTCAAGGACTAGAGGTAGCATAGTAAAAGTAAATCAGTGACAGTGTAATTAGAACGATATGTTATGCTTGGTATGGTTACATAAGACAGAAGGTTCCTTAACCCCTAAAAGTATAAGACGTGATTGTTTTAAGATGGTCATACCATGGACAAATGCCACTATTGGACTGGAGGCATCACATCTCCTCGGCTTCATCTCCCGTTAATGTCACATCCATCACAGGCCTAGTCCTAGCCCTGTCCTGCCATGTCGGGAGAAATTAGACAGGTCGTGGACAGGAATTAATTGGAGGGACAAGCACAAGTTGATACTGTCTGGATAAATGTAGGCTAGGTAGCACCTGGACAAAACAAGTGTCCCTTGTGAAGCTGTCTACTGTCTTGGTAGAATTGTATTCGTGATACATTTTGAATTAGTGATTGTGTTTCCAATTACAGAATGCTCCCTGGCTATGACAGTGATCAAATCCTACAAAACTGTACAATTAGTAACAGTAATAGCATCTGAAGTGATGGCTACTTTCTGTGCAGAATTGTATTGCCTCTCTCCAGTATTCTGAATGAGGCAATGCCTTTGTCTGTAATTTATCTGTGGCACAAACTGCTCTGTGACTTACTACTGCCACCTGGTGATGAATATGTTCCCTCATCTGTGGATTAATAAACCTGTTAAAAAGTCTTGTAAACTGGATTAAGCTTTGAGCGAAGAGATATACTTCTCATGTGTTTACTTCAATGAGCTAAAATGTGACATTAAATGAAGTAACACACACACACACACAAAGACACACACACAGAGACACACACATATACACACACACACACACACACATCCAGGCTGTATCACATCCGGCCGTGATTGGGAGTCCCATAGGGCGGCGCAAAATTGGTCCAGCATCGTCTGGGTTTGGCCGGGGTAAGCCGTCAATGTAAATAGGGATTTGTTCTTAACTGACTTGCCTAGTTAAATAAAGGTTCAATAAAAAAAATAGATATAAAAAAACACAAACACAGACAATAAGCTCACATCAGTACTACCTGGCCTGATGACTCCTTGCTGTCCCCAGTCCACCTGGCCGTACTGCTGCTCCAGTTTCAACTGTTCTGCCGCGGCTATGGATTCCTGACCTGTTCACCAGACATGCTACCTGTCCCAGACCTGCTGTTTTTAACTCTCTAGAGACAACAGGAGCGGTAGAGATACTCTGAAGGATCGGCTATGAAAAGCCAACTGACATTTAGTCCTGAGGTGCTGACCTGTTGCACCCTCGACAACCACTGTGATTATTATTATTTGACCCTGCTGGTCATCTATGAACATTTGAACATCTTGGCCATGTTCTGTTATAATCTCCACCCGGCACAGCCAGAAGAGGACTGGCCACCCCTCATAGCCTGGTTCCTCTCTAGGTTTCTTCCTAGGTTCTGGCCTTTCTAGGGAGTTTTTCCTAGCCACCGTGCTTCTACACCTGCATTGCTGTTTGGAGTTTAAGGCTGGGTTTCTATACAGCACCTTGTGACATCAGCTAATGAAAGAAGGGCTTTATGAATACATTTGATTGACATCAGCAGCCATGTCAATCACCATGTACAACCAGCCACACAATAATGTAATATGAATGGAATCGACAGACGTATTCTGTGACTAATGGGAATAATGTGTTTTCATCACTCCGTACCAGAGGAGCTTTGGGTTCGGCATCAATAGAACCCTGCTTGAGGAGATGGTGCAGCATGTTACAGGCAAGTCCAGGGGAGGGAGCCAACCCTCTGTGATTCAATCAGTCAGCCTGGCCCTCAGCCAAGTGCCAAGATTTGCCCATCCCTGTGTGTTATGCAGATTAGCTGCACATGCATGATGAGGAACGAAGGAATTTGTCATCATTTGCATCATTCCACAGAGATGCAGACTGAGCGGGGAAAGCGATGGGTTCAGACTTGTCCTGTCCCACGGGCAGGTTGCAGAGGGAGCGGAGCAGGGAGATCTTTTTCACTGTGAAACGAAATCCCACTTTGAATTTGTCAACAACAAAAAAAAGGATGTATTGTTAATGTCCTACTGTTTGAATATGCTTACTGTAGACCGCTCATATGTCAGGCTGAAAGCAAAATTGTAAATCTAGGTGGTAAAACGATCGCCCATAAAAATAAAATATGGAGATGTGATGTTTAAATGGCAATTCCAGAAACGTTCTGTGTTTTTATTTCCCCAGAATGATTATCAGAGATAATTAAATCCCTCATTAGCCATGGGGGTTGAGGCTATTCAAATACAAAATTGCACAAATAAACAAAATCTATTAAAACACACACATCATCTCACCTCCCCTCTACTGTTAAACACCCTGAGGACTCCGGAGGCCAATGACCACGCACACATGCTTTTCTGTCTCTGTCACTGTCTATGCAACTGTTATGACTGATTTGACTTCCAGCTCATTGCAAGTGTTCCACAGTGGTTAATAGTATGTATGGCTTTGACCCCTTTAACTGTCAATGAGATAAATGGTATCTCAATAGAAGAACTGAAAGGAATTGGCTCCATTTCAATGCTACTGTTTTGGATGGTAATACATATCTATTCTTCTGAAAACTATAGGAAAATGGTAGCCTGGATGCCGACCTGTCTTCGCTCTCTTGCCAATTCTTTATAGAGTTGTCATGCCAAACATTTAGCTTGACAATGTTGTAAGCAAAAGCACAGATCTGGGACCAGGCTAGGAAAACGGTGCATGCATCACCCAAGGCATGCTTCTAATATATTATACTCTATTGTCAGTGTGAACTTTCAGGAGTAAATCAGATTAGGCTACTGAATATTTTATAGTGATGTCTCAACAACAACGGCAGGACTTGGGGACAGCGTTGCTCTGCATTTCTATAATTTATGAGAGCTAAGACTAAAAAGTAGAGCCTCCCTGTTAGATTGTTTGTCTTGTTTTTATATTATATTATTTTCTGTGCAAACCTTTTATGTTATATTCTATAGAATATTTAGAGTAGAATAATATAATATTATGTTAATATTATGTTTAAAAATATATACAAATACCTACCATCAAATCGGATCCATAGTTTACCGCAATTATTGCGTACAATCAGATTTATCTGAGAATCTGATGACGTTTACATTTTCCTGACAATTCACCATGCATTCCGCAGTGGATGATACACCTAGGAACCAAGAATTGCGAAAACGTTTCCGCCCGTGGATTTATAATTGCCGTCAGTTGAAGGCTTGTTTTGGAGAAAGTGAACGTTTTAGTATAACGTTAGCTAGATAGCAAGCTACATGCTTATTTTTATTTTGTCAAATAATAACATTATTTGTTACTTAATACCTTGTGGGCGTGATTTAGCCATTTCTAAAGGTTGCCATAAGGTGAGTTGGCAGAAATTAATCGAATGAATGTTGTTTCATCGCTACATTTGTGGGTAGCTAACGTTAGCTAGCTAGCTATGTTTCAAAAGTAACCAGCCTCCCTTGTTGGCTAGCTAGCTAGCTAATATTTGTAAAAAAAAATATATTCTGTTGGATATTATTTGGTAAAATTTCATTTTAAGGGGTCCTTATTACAGTGTAACTACTACTGTAACAAGTATTGTAACGTTAGTTGATTGTAATAACTCATAGGTACACTGTAATAACATGTAACTGCTGGTAATTGCAGTCTGTAATTACAGTGGTTTAACAACAAATACGTGTTTATTTTCTTCTCAGCTGCATCCGGTTCAATAGTAACTGTCATAAGGTCGTAATCTCTTGTGGACAGATGCGCTGGGTGTTGCGAGATTTAAACAATTGGAGGCTCAATAGGCTATAATTACCTACCTGTGAATGCGCACTCTTTAAAATCTCCACTCAATGTTGTTGCTAGCACATTCCCCCCAAAAGTGTACCATCTGGGTTAACATGGTTGAGTTTACAAAAACAGATCAAATATAGATAGGTCAACCTCACTGACTGGGGTTTACCATACGGGTGTCATCCCAGATGGCGGCAGGTTAGCCTAGTGTTTAGCCAGTAACCGAAAGGTTGCTGGTCGAATCCCAGAGCAGACTATGTGAAAAATGTATAGGTGTGCCCTTGAGCAAGGTGCTTAACCCTGTAAGTCATGCAATATTATTTAATATTTATGAATGCATATGTTACCCATTATGATAAACCCATAAGTACATAATATATCTGCATAAGTACAATGTATTTACAAGGTGTATCTTGAGGGGCACATGTAATTCACGTGTACTTATACACGTATACAAAACATTAGGAACACCTGCGCTTTTCATGAGTGACTAGGTGAAACCAGGGGAAAGTTATTTATGTCACTTATTAAATCCACTTCAATCAGTGTAGCTCAAGGGGAGGAGACAGGTTAAAGAAGGATTTTTAAGCCTTGAGACAATTGAGACATGCATTGTGTATGTGTGCCATTCAGAGGGTGAAAAGATTTATTAAGTACCTTTGAACCGGGTATGAGTATGTCAGGAACTGCAACGCTGCTGGGTTTTTCACTCAACAGTTTCCTGTGTGTATCAAGAATGGTCCACCACTCAAAGGACATCCAGACAACTTGACACAACTGTGGGAAGCATTGAGAGTCAACATGGGCCAGCATCCCTGTGGAACGTTTTTGACACCTTGTAAAGTCCATGACCGGACAAATTGAGGCTGTTCTGAGGGCAAAAGGGAGTGCAACTCAATATTAGGATGGTGTTCCTAATGTTCCTCACAACCTGGACCTTATTTTAAGGCTTCTGGAAGTGCCATCCAAGTGGGAGGATAAACACAGTAGTACACCACAGAATACATGTAATATCTGTATACGGTCTGATACACCACAGCTGTCAGCCAATCAGCAGGGCTCGAACCACCCAGTTTATAATTGTAATGAATGTGTACTTAGATAGTACATTACCCATGCTGACCCTTATTTTAAGGCTTCCGGAAGCACCATCCAAGTGAGAAAATAAACACACTAGTACACCACAGAGTACATGTAATATCTGTATAAGTACAATGTAATTACTAGGTGTTACAAATGATTTAGCTAGTTAAAATGAAGTTCATCTTGGTGTACTTGTAATTATTGTGTACCTACAACACTAGGCTAGCTAGCAAATGGTAGCGAACTACTTATGCTAAATCGTACAGCCGAATTCATGTATTCCAAAAAGCTCAAACAAATTGCATGGAAAACATACCTTTTCTCTCCTGTATTGCCGTTTTTTAACCTACAACACGGTGTATCTTTTGCGGTAATCTTTCATGTCTGTATTTTGCACACTGACATTCTTCTTGACCCTGTTCTATGCGCACTGTGTCAGCACATGTGGGCATGTTCGGGGTCGTTGTTATGTCGAGCGTGTTGCGCAGATGGACAGATCTCGCAATGATGTACAGTATGTATAAATCATTGAGGTCTTGACAGGATGCCTTAATTCCTGGGATAAATAAATAATTGCCCCAATGCATCCCATCCAAAAGTGAGAATCTTCCTCAACCGTGAAACCCTTGCAAGGTTACATGTCAGAATAAGAGTTTGCGTTATGACCATTTAAAGTTAATTTATAAACTATTATTCAACTAAGCTTAAAAGGCTTACAATTTGGCAAGCATGAAAAACTATGTAACAACTTTAAATTGAACTTTTTATTAATGTGTTTAGAAATGGTTAATTAATGGTTAATAACCTTTTACTGCAGTGGGCTAAATCAGGGTCACATAGAGTGTTTCTTCATAGTCTTAAACGTACTGTGAAACAAAAGTATTCAGCTCACACACATGGTTATGGGCTTAAAAAAAAGAAGACACCTGTAGCATGTCAGATATTTATTTTGTGAACCCATTTTTGCCATTGTGCCTGGGCATCAGAATCCAGAGCCTTTTCTTGTAGAGTTGTGTCAATGAGGTGGTCGGTTTTCAATTGGCTAACCCTTAACATGTGGTTTGTGCAGGCTGAAATATGGTGCATTGGGATGCTATCGGAAACTTGAACATTTGTAACAAGCATGGTAACATACATTCATTTTTACACCACTGTAATTACAGACTGCAGTTACCACCAGTTACATGTTGTTACAGTGTAACTATGAATTATTACAATTAATTGCAATACTTGTTACAGTGTAATGACATATGTAATTACACTGTAATAAAGACCCCTTAGTTTACATACTCTATAATACGTAACAATATTTGTAAATGACTATAAATTATTTGTTCACTACAGATGTTGTCCTCCTGTATTTCCAGCTGGGATGTGCCACGGTGGAACTAGAATGATGTTAGTGGACACAATGCTAGCCAGGCAACATGGACCACAGGAGGCCTTTGGTGTTATGGAGAAGATGCCACAGGGCAGGAATTATCAGTGTGTCACATGCTTGAAATGTTTTTCCGCCCCATCCAAGCTACAGAGGCACATCCTTTCACACACAGGACAACGACCATTTGGGTGTCACCTCTGTGAAAAGGCATTTCGGCAACTAGCACACCTGAAACTCCACCTAAACACACATCTTTATCCAAAACGAACTGAACAGAAGAAGATGAAAGTAAAGTCTAGCTTGCATCCAAGTGGATATGAAAATACCCCTCCTGCAAAGATAGACAACTCAAAATCATGTTTGCAGACAGGCTCCTTGGACCCAGTCGGTGCAGAGGACACATTGGAGGTAGACATCAGGCCTACTGGACCTGTCCACATAATTGAGGAAAATTCTCTCTGTTCCCCTCGCTGTATCGCTGAACTATATCCCCCACACTCTGAGGTCGAGAGGTTTGAGAAGCAGCACATAGAAGAGGAGCCAATTGGGAACCACGATGACTGGAGTGAACCTGAGAAACAGACACTGGATGAGGATAGATCCCCCAGAGATGAAACAGTGGACAAACATACAAAAATAATTGAGAATTCAAACTCTCATAAATGCCCTGAGTGCTTTAAGTGCTTCAGCGCCCCGTCCAAATTAAAGAGGCACTGCCTGATTCACACAGGCCAGAAACCATTTCAGTGCTACCTATGCCGGCGCGCTTTTAGGCAGCTGGCCCATCTTAAGGTACACTACAGCATTCACTCAGGGGTCGCGAAGTCTAGAAGTATCAAATCTTTTTCTCAACCCCAGAGGTCAAAAACCTGGCCAAGGAACTATCCATGTAACATTTGTGGCAGGAGATTTAAACAGAAGAGACATTTGATAGTTCACCAGCAAACTCATCAAGGTCCAGATACTGCTGTGCACCCTGATAAGTTAGATAATACGAGTAAGGCCTGCCTTCCAACTCACACTGACCATGCTTCCCAAGTAGATTTGTCAAACTCTGAAAATGCTATAGCGTACAATACAGAGCTGAATGAAAAGAGTCAGATACATGTTGTTGAAGGTTTAGACATCTTATCTGAAGAATGGCATAACAGTGCAAAGCATGTGTCAGAGGACATTGACCTCACTCGCTCCTCAGACAGAAACAATAAGTCATCTGTGTCTAATCTCTCTGACCGTACAAACACAGGTAAGGTAAGGGAAAATCAGTGCATGCTGTGCCTAAAGAAGTTTGACTATCCCTCCAAACTCTCCCGACATCTATTGGTCCACATGGACATCAAGCCGTTCGGATGCACCGTCTGTAGTAAGTCTTTCAGACAGCTCTGCCACTTACAGAATCACATGAAGGCGCAACACGTAAAAAGTGACAATGTTTTGAAAAGTGTAGAAGATGCTCCCGACCAACCAGGTGTTATTCTATTAAAGGACAAGTCTGTTTCTGAGATGAGGAGAAATCAAAGTGAACATTTAGACCAGGTTTCTCAACCTCAGGAAGGCAGCAGAGACATCAGTGAAGTTGGTTGTTTTCTAAGCCAGTATGTTCTACCTGTCAGACCTACCTTAAGTCATTGCTCCACTGACAGTCTCTACAACTATGGTGCTCAACAACCTACATGGAACCCCAGTGGGAAGCTGCTACCTGGATTGGACTGTGATACAGTAAACAGTAAGTCTGCAGAGCAGCCTGTGTCTCTCAGACAAGTGCATAACACAGACTACACAAATACCAGTGATGTGTTGGAAAGCACACCAACACACCAATCACTGGTAGGCATATCTAAACAAAGAAGTTGCATCTTTCAAAACAAACCCACAATACATGGCCGAGGGCGTTATAGTTGCCCAATTTGTTCAAAGCGCTTTGATGCTCCATCCAAGCTACAGCGGCATTCCCTGATCCATACAGGACAGAGGTCCTATCAGTGCCCCACTTGTCTCAAGACATTTAGACAAAAAGCTCATCTGAAGGTGCACCAGTCTGTTCATGAACAAAGAAAAGAGGCTAAACCCTCTACTAGTCATAGTGAAGACCGAGAAACCAAGTCTTTCTCAAGACCAAAAAGGACCCCATCTTCAAATGAAAATGATGTAGTCTTTTGTAATAGGACTCAGAAGACATCGCGTGACAGTGATCTCTCTGCTGTCCCTCCAACTCAATCCGACTGCCCTCTGACAAACAAGGTCAACAGCCCACCGCCGCCATCTGTTGCACCTAGGAAATTGGGGGGGTACCAGTGCATGGCCTGTCTAAAGAAGTTTGACTATCCTTCTAAACTCTCCCGACATCTCTTGGTCCACATGGGCATCAAGCCTTTCAGATGTGCCGTCTGTAATAAATCCTTCAGACAGCTCTGCCACCTACAGTCTCACATGAAGGTCCACAATAGTAAGACCACACTGCATGAGGAGGGTCAACAGAGGAACATCAACTTGGCTCATCTGGACAACATTCCCCCTGAGGCTGGGGTTGTTTCTGAGGGACACGTCTTTGCAGCAAGTCTTCGTCCAGATGAACCAGGCCCAAGTCAAACCTTTGGAAATAACATACAAAATAGTAATGGTGAATCCTTATCTCACTACTGTTCAACAGAAAGCATGAACCAATCCACAGAAATCATCAGAAAGAATGAAACAACCCCAACCCCTGAACAGCCAGAAGACATGAAAAGCATGAAGTCAGAAAATGACTGCCTAGTGGAGCAGAAATGTATCTCACCTCCTCAACTGACAAAGAGCACTTGGAATATTGCTGAAGAGAAACATGTGGACAAGTTTCCCTCGGATGAATATTATGGACAGGCAAACCACCCCCTGATTCCCAACTGGTTAAACCCCTATCCATATCAACAAGAAACCGCAAATAACAAACAGACATATCCAATTGCTACTCACCGTATTCCTTATCTGGAGGAACCAGGATCCAGCCACAGTGACCAACCGGAAATACCAGTTGATGTGAATCACAAGTTAAATCTATATCAATCCCCTTTAGAATCTCCTAGCACTAATTCACAATATGAAGCTAAAGAGGAGGAAAGGTTGGAGGTTGGGCTTAGGTCAGAGTTTAATGTTACATACAAGTCAGAACCTCCCAACGACCTTCAAGGCTGCTCTGACAGTCAGTGTTTTACCACCAAGGGGAAACTGAATCATCACAGGTGCTCTCCAAGACATTCAGTCGAAGAGAGGCAGGCGAGCTCATATCGGTGCGCTATCTGCTTCAAAAGCTTCGAGGCTCCCTCGAAATTGAAAAGACACTATGTTATCCACACAGGCCAGAGGCCATTTCAGTGTACAGTGTGTGGAAAGGCTTTCACCCAGGCAGGCCATTTGAAGACACACCTGCAGATCCACAGGTAAAATACTTGGGACATTCACCTACTGTATAACGACTCTAATCACAGATCTCCACACACTCGTATCTTACTTATATTTACCATTCTCCTCTACTCTCTAACATTAGCTTTTTGAATTGCAGAATATACCATTTATTATGTATATTTTTCTGCCTTTCTATTCTGTCTTATTTTCTTGAAGTGGCTTTTATAGATGGTATTATATGGTTGAATGACTTTGTACTATATAGTAATGTACATGTGGTGTTTTATTTGTTTTTTAACAATCTGCCTATTTACAGTGTGATATTGCATGTTTATGTGTTGCCTGCATTATGAATATGTAAATATGACAGCAGTCGGTACTTCTGTTTCACATACAAAGTATACACTAGTGCAAATGTGTCTTTAAGGCAATACTCTGGCTGGCCATGGCATTGTGGTGCTAGTTGGTTATAGCTAAAACAAAATACATGTTGGGTAGGTCTTGTTTTTGGAACTGAGGTAGGCATTATTTATTCTGAAAAACATTCTGAAAAATGTTGAGGATCTTAAGAGGAGACTACCTAAACTGGATCAACACCATCAGATAACTTGGGAAGTCCTTTCATTGTGACTTGCAGTACCACCTATTCACACAAGATGGCATCATGTCTATTTGTTTTGGTTGGTTGAGATGCGGTTGGTTAAGGAGAAGCTTCTGACTTCTAATGACTAATGTTATTCGGCGGGACACTTCAGTGTGAAATAAACCGTTTTTTTACATGGTACATTTTCTGTTTGACATTTAAATACATAATCATACTGATTTATGAATGTGTACTCATTTGAAGTGTTTGAACTGTCTTTAATCCTGATGTAAAGGTTCTGAAAAATGTTGAGGATCTTAAAGAGTAGACTACCTAAGCTGGCAGGCCATGACAAGATAAAAAGCTCATTGACCTGTTAGGGATTTGTGGAGTACGGATTACGGGGATTATTTTCCCCCTAAAACCATTCAAGATTCAAGCTGTTTCTTCTTTAACCCTCCTGCTGTGTTCTGGTCGAATTGGACCGATTTACAAGTTTTCTCTCTGAAAAATGTAGTTAATTTAATCTGATTGTCATATAAGGTTCCATGACTTTGTCCACACAGGGCATCTGAACACACAAAATACATTTTGATGATTTTCATTACATTTTGGGTGTTTTATTGAACTTTTGTACACCTGTGGTGTTCCCGGTCAAAAATGACCAGTCAAAAAGGACGGGTCATTAGAAATGAATGGGTGAGACTACAATTGGTGTATAAAATTGAGTTCAGGCACATGCCCATTCATTAAATGGACACACTTCCTCTCCCAGACCCCCACATGCATGTGTGTTTGAGCACACACACACACACCTCACTCCCTATTCTTGGCTTCCATGGCAACCCCCACTGGAACCTTTCCCCAATAGAATCTTTCCCCCACGGGAACCACATCTGTTGGCATTCTCACAAACAATCGCAACATTGTTTCAATAAAATATAGAACTTTTCTCGCAGCTCTGGTATATAAAGCTTCCTTGAGGCCTTGCTCACAATTCATTCTGTGGCAGCACAATGACCAAACGATATACTGTATGTCTCTTGATCATATCTTTATCCATGACACTGGTGAGGAGAGAGTCCTTGTTAAACTTTGACACAAAGTAGTCTGTGTTAAATAGCACCATATGTTTAATCTGAGTATTTGTTATAGTCAAAATAAACATTCTGCTTTTTAAAAAACTAAAAAACGAGCTGTATGAGCTCAGGTCAATGAGGCCTACGGGTCTCATAGCTAATAGAAGTTCAAAACCTGTAATGTTCACAAGAACTTAAGTTGATTAAAAAAATCTAACACAACATTAGGTGATAATATATGTATTATTATGGATTTATAATCAGCTATGATGGGGCTGTTATTTTGGACTGGGAACACAGAATTAATTAACATTAAATGAACACAACAGGAGGGTTAAGAGTTTCACAAGATGTTATATTATGTTAAGTATATTATATTGTATGCAGTTCTACTGTATATGCAAATAAATCGTATAAGTTTTATCCAAATGTGTTACAACAGTTCATTGACGTAAGGATAAATCAATATTGCTTGTGTGGGAGTTTTTAATGTAAAAGAAAGTGTAAGGGATGTTCTTCATTGTTTGCGCTCCCTGCCGTCACGCAATGGGGATGTGGGGAGGGATTCATTTCTGTCATTTTGTACATCTATATTAAAATCTCCCTAAATGAAACATTTTGGTCTTTACTGAGGCACCTCACAAAAAACAAAATCCCAATTTTACTAATGGATCAGGTCAGATATTTTTGGGAGTTACCTGTCCACGTAAAAATATCTCAAAATGCCTCAATATGTGTCACGACTTCCGCCGAGGTTGGCTCTCCTGCCCATTCAGGCTGTGCTCGGCGGTCGTCGTCACCGTCCTATTAGCCACTACCGATCCCTTTTCGGTTATCTGTTGGTTTTGTCTGATTGTTTTCACCTGTGTTAGTTAATTAGTGTCTGTACATAATGTAGGTTGTCCCGCCCTTGTTTTGTGCGGGATTGTTTATTTTGTCATTCGGTCTGTCGGTGTTTTTGTGTTTATTTTTCTCCGGTTTGTCTGTTATCCTGTTTTGGATATTTTTCACCCTGTGTGTATTTGGGTTGACCGTGTTTATTTTGTTCACCGGAGAATAAACTGTATATCGCTATTTGCTCTCTGCGCCTGATTCCACCCACCTTGATTAGACATGACAATATGTAGGCTAGGTGTAATTGACCAACAGAAGAAAACATAGACAATGCTGCCCTGAACCATGGCCTTACCTGTGTAATTGACCAACAGAAGTAAACATAGACAATGCTACCCTGAACCATGGCCTTACCTGTGTAATTGACCAACAGAAGAAAACATAGACAATGCTACCCTGAACCATGGCCTTACCTGTGTAATTGACCAACAGAAGTAAACATAGACAATGCTACCCTGAACCATGGCCTTACCTGTGTAATTGACCAACAGAAGAAAACATAGACAATGCTACCCTGAACCATGGCCTTACCTGTGTAATTGACCAACAGAAGTAAACATAAAATGCATAGACAATGCTACCAGAAGTAAACTGAACCATGGCCTTACCTGTGTAATTGACCAACAGAAGTAAACATAGACAATGCTACCCTGAACCATGGCCTTACCTGTGTAATTGACCAACAGAAGACCAACAGAAGTAAACATAGAAACATAGACAATGCTACCCTGAACCATGGCCTTACCTGTGTAATTGACCAACAGAAGTAAACATAGACAATGCTACCCTGAACCATGGCCTTACCTGTGTAATTGACCAACAGAAGAAAACATAGACAATGCTACCCTGAACCATGGCCTTACCTGTGTAATTGACCAACAGAAGAAAACATAGACAATGCTACCCTGAACCATGGCCTTACCTGTGTAATTGACCAACAGAAGAAAACATAGACAATGCTACCCTGAACCATGGCCTTACCTGTGTAATTGACCAACAGAAGTAAACATAGACAATGCTACCCTGAACCATGGCCTTACCTGTGTAATTGACCAACAGAAGTAAACATAGACAATGCTACCCTGAACCATGGCCTTACCTGTGTAATTGACCAACAGAAGAAAACAGACAATGTTACCCTGAACCATGGCCTTACCTGTGTAATTGACCAACAGAAGTAAACATAGACAATGCTACCCTGAACCATGGCCTTACCTGTGTAATTGACCAACAGAAGAAAACATAGACAATGCTACCCGGAACCATGGCCTTACCTGTGTAATTGACCAACAGAAGTAAACATAGACAATGCTACCCTGAACCATGGCCTTACCTGTGTAATTGACCAACAGAAGTAAACATAGACAATGTTACCCTGAACCATGGCCTTACCTGTGTAATTGACCAACAGAAGTAAACATAGACAATGCTACCCTGAACCATGGCCTTACCTGTGTAATTGACCAACAGAAGTAAACATAGACAATGCTACCCTGAACCATGGCCTTACCTGTGTAATTGACCAACAGAAGTAAACATAGACAATGCTACCCTGAACCATGGCCTTACCTGTGTAATTGACCAACAGAAGTAAACATAGACAATGCTACCCTGAACCATGGCCTTACCTGTGTAATTGACCAACAGAAGTAAACATAGACAATGTTACCCTGAACCATGGCCTTACCTGTGTAATTGACCAACAGAAGTAAACATAGACAATGCTACCCTGAACCATGGCCTTACCCTCTCCCTGACAGAATGGGTTTAGTTTCTGAAATACACAGTTGGACAGTATGTGTGTCTTCTTGCTGCTCAGAGCAGAGGCAACAGACCTTCATATTTTATAGGTCAGGTTGTGATTACAGGGCAGTGTAATAATCTCTGACATGTCTCTGGTGTGCAGACATGGGATCTAATCCTAGCAGTAGTAGCCAGTCCTGCCCTGTTGCTACCTCATGTCCCCATTTGATTGGATTAGGTAGCTTTACAGTAGACCTAGACCTCCAACCCAATAGAGACCTGTGTGGATTTGATAGATCATAATAATTATTATCACTTTTATAGCACTATTCATTCCATAAAGAATCTCAAAGCGTTGCAAAGCATCAACAACAAAAACCATGCAATTAAAAAAAACACAATTAGGCTAATCATCATACAGTTCTCAGTAGTTGATATTCAGATGTACCTTATGCAGGCGCGTAACGGTCTTTGCAGGTGTGGTTCCATTGCGTGGGCTGAATAGATTTCAGACGCTGAAAATCCTCCCACTTGTTGGCCAACATATTTTTTCATGGAGTTGTCGTTCAATATAGAGTTTTCTGTGCATTTATCTCAAGCAATCCCTTTAAAACACGGTGTACTTTTAATTATAATTGTGTGGACAGACTAACTAGAATGCATCAAGACGGCGGGTTCAGAATATTAGGGATCAATGAAAGGAAGCTATCTAAATATATGCATAGTGTTTCCGTTTCAGCACCAACTGGTGTAGCCCTTTCCTGTAGTCAAATGAGCTCATGGATGGAATGTTATTTACATTTTTAATAATTTCATATTTAATACACTTTTTTTTATAACGTCGAAAATTCGGTGTTTCTATGTCAAACGGTTTTGTTATATTTCAGTCTTCTGTGATGTACATAAAGTGTAATATTGGGACGCAAACATAACATGTAATATATTTCAACTCTATATCTGACATGGTACAGGTGTCTTCTTTTTAACCCCTTAACCATGTGTGTGAGACGTATACTTTTGTTTCAAAGTAGATTTGTTTAAGACTACCAAGAAACACTGTGAGACCCAGATATAGTAAGTAAAAAGTTGAAAAAAATACTCAGATTTGGTAGATTATTTGGTCAAATTTTAAGGTTAGCAATGTATGTTTGACTCATAAACAAATTCCAAACTTGTTATATATCCCAAAATATATCGATTTATAAAAAATACAGTGGTTTTATTCATCCTAAAAGTTGCCATATTCAAGTTCAAACCATGACATTTTAGAAGGTAAAAAAAAGTTACAATAGGGGTCTAGCAATAGGCTAGTCCTAGGAATCTACCCAAATCATCACTAATTATGGAACTGTAATGACAACGGTCCAGTCGTGATGAACCGTGCGCCAGGCGGTTAAAACTGTGGTCCGAGTTCTATAATGTTTAAAATAGGCTACAGGTACCAAATTATTGCTCAGCGTTAGGCTAATATGATCCACTATTGCTAGCGACCCTCGGGAACAGCTACACGGAGGTGACAGAGAAAGAAAGGCAAACGGAATGGAATGATGCAAAATGTGGGCCACAAATAGAACACAAGAGTTACAGTTCTGGGTATTACTAACGTGCCTCCCGATAGTGGCTACTATTTAACTTGATACAAATCGTTAAATAAAACAAAATCCTGGGCATATAATTAAAACATTATAAACCCGCATAAATCAACTTGGCGGGTTCGGCCTTACAGAAAGAAGCCTATAGTTTGTGGTCTCCATATTTCATCGCTGCAAATTATGAGGGCATAGAATTAGACATTTCAATAAAGCCACAGCTATTTATAGCCTACTTCACTGTGGAAAACGGGCCAATTCATGTCATGTTGATATTATGTTTTATTTGCTTCCATATGACTGGTTTCACATTTGTCTCCAGGGATAATGAGGAATAATCATCTAAAACAATTGTTATTTGTATTTTACAATCCCCTTCTCCAAATATATTACTCATTTACCTAGCTCTTGTCATTAGCTGTTATCGATTTATAAATTGCAGTGCATGGAGAATGCTGAATATTTCTATCGAAAAATGAAAGTATATGCCTTTTCCATTTGGAAGGTTCGCTCAACCTTGTTCATGGTTTCCTCCCGTGTAAAGGAGGTGGAATTATGAGGGAATTAAGTCTTGTTCATGGTTTCCTCCCGTGTAAAGGAGGTGGAATTATGAGGGAATTAAGTCTTGGTCATGGTTTCCTCCCGTGTAAAGGAGGTGGAATTATGAGGGAATTAAGTCTTGTTCATGGTTTCCTCCCGTGTAAAGGAGGTGGAATTATGAGGGAATTAAGTCTTGTTCATGGTTTCCTCCCGTGTAAAGGAGGTGGAATTATGAGGGAATTAAGTCTTGTTCATGGTTTCCTCCCGTGTAAAGGAGGTGGAATTATGAGGGAATTAAGTCTTGTTCATGGTTTCCTCCCGTGTAAAGGAGGTGGAATTATGAGGGAATTAAGTCTTGTTCATGGTTTCCTCCCGTGTAAAGGAGGTGGAATTATGAGGGAATTAAGTCTTGTTCATGGTTTCCTCCCGTGTAAAGGAGGTGGAATTATGAGGGAATTAAGTCTTGTTCATGGTTTCCTCCCGTGTAAAGGAGGTGGAATTATGAGGGAATTAAGTCTTGTTCATGGTTTCCTCCCGTGTAAAGGAGGTGGAATTATGAGGGAATTAAGTCTTGGTCATAATATGGAGTATCTGTAGACACATCTCCACCACACCTCCATTCATTTGATCCCCACCCCAAAGGAATGGCTGAGGTATAGCATTATATTCTCATGCTTAAATTCAAGGTCAGAATAGTCATAGAGAGAAAAGTGCATAAAAAGGCAATTACTTCCATTTACAGGCGCTTGACTCCACCTAGATGGACGTCAAGAGACTAAAGGTCGAAAGGTTCATGGCTGATCTTGATGGAGAGAATGGTATACTAAGTGGAGAGCTGTATTGGATATATCTAGATAGCTCCAGATTATATATACAAATTGAGTTTGTGCATCTTTATTGGGGGTGATTCTGGCTCCATGCTTGTGGATGGCATGAGTGCACTTTTAAGCGTTTGAAACATGTGTGGAGTCATGAGTTTTTCAAACACTTAACAGGTACATACAGATCATGTCCAGTACAGTCATATTGATTATATTCAGCAGATCCAGTCTCATGCATGTCACCATTTGGCATGAAAGTCAGTGCCTAAAAAGCCTTAAAAATCCGTTGTATTTACAGTTTCCAGTTCATTGTCTGAAATTCTTCACATAAAGACGGGAGTACCAACCAACCAATCAAATCTCAGGATCTCCCATCCTGTTCCAGCTAGCCATTTGCCTAGCAGCGCTGCAGGAGACTACAAGACGGTGAAACGGGGACTTATGTATTTATTATGATCCCATCAGCGGTAGGCAGGCGGGTGGCTCTGGGGGTCAGAGGAAGTGCACTGCTCAGCAGGTCTGAAACCACATCGGGGTTTAAACAGTGCAGATGATGTCAAAACCCCAGGATGGCGGAAACTTAATAAAGCTTGATCCTTTTTTTGTTAACACGCAAAGTGATGTGAAGCTCAGTGCTCATGGCCCTCTAATCTCAACCCATTAAATATGCAGACAGGAGACCCATGCCTCTGTGACTATTTTACTTAGAGGAACTGTTAAATATAACTGTTGAATAGTCCCATAGTGTGTGTGTGTGTGTGTGTGTGTGTGTGTGTGTGTGTGTGTGTGTGTGTGTGTGTGTGTGTGTGTGTGTGTGTGCGTGCGTGCGTGCGTGCGTGCGTGCGTGCGTCAGAGAGGTACTTTTAAGAACTAGAGTTGGAATCAGTAGTTTTAAAGACGGGGTTAGAGCCAAAATGTGTGTTTCAGTGACTCAACTACCTATTGTGTGTTGCGAGGAACATAATTGTTTCTGTGAAACATGTCCTCTATCTACCCAGTGTGTCTCCAATGAAAACTCCTAGTTAAGTCAACGTACACACAAGCATTATATAGCCTGTAAGAAACGTTCTTGTACGTCACGACCCAATCAGTATTTGCAAGAAGTGCTGACAAGCTGAATGTTCCCGTGCTGTCTGTTTAAACTACTAGCACACAGCTCTGACACCCATCCACACCCCACAAGACATGCCACCAGATGTCTCTTCACAGTCCCCAAGTCCAGAAAAGACTATGGGAGGCACACCGCACTATATAGAGCCATGACTACATGGAACTCTATTCCACATCAGATAACTGATGAAAGCAGTAGAATCAGATACATTTTTTTACCGATAAAAATAGACGTTATGGAACAATGGGGACTATGAAGAGACACACACACACAGGCACAGACACATATACACATGATAAGACACGCACTCTAGACACACATAAACATGGACTTTGTATTGTAGATATGTGATAGTAGAGTAGTGGCCTGAGGGAACACACTTCATGTGTTGTGAAAAGTGTTATGAAATGTAATGTATTGTTTTAAATGGTATATAACTGCCTTAATGTTGCTGGACCGCAGGAAGAGTAGCTACTGCTTTGGCAGGAACTAATGGACCCGAGGAAGAGTAGCTGCTGCCTTGGCCTGAACTAATGGGGATCCATAATAAACCCCTGGAAGAGTAACTGCTGTCTTGGCAGGAACTAATGGACCCGGGGAAGAGTAGCTGCTGCCTTGGCAGGAACTAATGGACCCGAGGAAGAGTAGCTACTGCCTTGGGAGGAACTAATGGACCAGAGGAAGAGTAGCTGCTGCCTTGGCAGGAACTAATGGACCCGAGGAAGAATAGCTGCTGCCTTGGCAGGAACTAATGGACCCGAGGAAGAGTAGCTACTACCTTGGCAGGAACTAATGGACCCGAGGAAGAGTAGCTACTGCCTTGGCAGGAACTAATGGACCCGAGGAAGAGGAGCTACTGCCTTGGCAGGAACTAATGGACCAGAGGAAGAGTAGCTGCTGCCTTGGCCTGAACTAATGGGGATCCATAATAAACCCCTGGAAAAGTAGCTGCTGCCTTGGCAGGAACTAATGGGGATCCATAATAAACCCCAGGAAGAGTAGCTGCTGCCTTGGAAGGAACTAATGGGGGTCCATAATAAACCCCAGGAAGAGTAGCTGCTGCCTTGGCAGGAACTAATGGAGATCCATAATAAACCACGGGAAGAGTAGCTGCTGCCTTGGAAGGAACTAATGGGGATCCATAATAAACCCCAGGAAGAATAGCTGCTGCCTTGGTAGGAATGAATGGGGATCCATAATAAACCCCTAGGAAGAGTTGCTGCTGCCTTGGCAGGAACTAATGGACCCCAGGAAGAGTGGCTGTTGCCTTGGCAGGAACTAATGGACCCCAGGAAGAGTGGCTGTTGCCTTGGCAGGAACTAATGGACACCAGGAAGAGTGGCTGTTGCCTTGGCAGGAACTAATGGACCCCAGGAAGAGTGGCTGTTGCCTTGGCAGGAACTAATGGACCCCAGGAAGAGTGGCTGTTGCCTTGGCAGGAACTAATAGACCCCAGGAAGAGTGGCTGTTGCCTTGGCAGGAACTAATAGACACCAGGAAGAGTGGCTGTTGCCTTGGCAGGAACTAATGGACCCCAGGAAGAGTGGCTGTTGCCTTGGCAGGAACTAATAGACCCCAGGAAGAGTGGCTGTTGCCTTGGCAGGAACTAATGGACCCCAGGAAGAGTGGCTGTTGCCTTGGCAGGAACTAATGGACACCAGGAAGAGTGGCTGTTGCCTTGGCAGGAACTAATGGACCCCAGGAAGAGTGGCTGTTGCCTTGGCAGCAGGAAATAGGGGTTTCCTTAATAAATACAAATCATTGTCTGACATATCTCCCATACCGACTAACCTTGTCCCAGTGTCCGGTCCCTGAACCCTAACCATTGATGAAGTTTCACACCCAGACAGTCCTAACATCACGGCCTGCCCTGTCAGCCTCTCCCCCACAGCGGAGCTCCAGCATGGGGCCTCTGTTAGTGTATTTGTGTAATATATATTTGTCTCTGTGAAACTTGATCCACAGGAACTGGATGGGAATGAGATGCATTTCTAAGGGTATTTCGGAAAGGGCCTGAGGGGGGCAGGAGCTTGGGCTTTGGGGTCTTTGGTTTCAAGGCCTCTGGAGCCACCTAGTAGAGAAATGCTAGACCACAGGAATTGTTCCAGTGTGACACTGTGTTAGGGATGGACTGTGGCCAAGTCATAACTTATCCCCAACATCACCAAAGTGGGTTATGTTTGGAGGGCTTCCTGCTTGCTAGCCATGTTGCTCATTACCATGAGCAACTCATTTATAAGCCTACTATACAGCATACCATCAATTAAAGGCAAACAGTCTACACTATAGAAAATTATAATTAAACACCAACAAATCTAGTTGTTTCAACTAATTATTATTTAGTTCCATAGCCTTTTTTTAAAAATCATCTTTTCATTCCAAGTGTTACCTGAACAACAACAAAAATCATTGGCCCAAACTTAGCTCTAACTTGAGAAAAGATTGGCAAAAGTTCTGTCAATTTAAAATGTGTTCAACTTGTCTCATACTGTATGTTCATTCAACTATACCAATTATTATGTGGACATCTTAACTAAAAAAGGCTGTGCAACTGGTTACACACACAAGGCTTTCAACAGACAAGATTTTCAACTACATATTTGACACACGTTATTACATTGTGCATGTTCATTTATACAGTAGTTATTATTCAACATGTCCTCACCTGGGATTTGAACTCACAACCTCTTGGTTAATGTCATTCCGATCTTCCTGCTACACCACCACGTCTGTTTCAATTATCAGTCAATCATTGATTTGATTCACTTATTTAAGCAATTTTATTTTTTTCTGTATAGTTGTCTAATGTTGGTGAGGAATATTACTAGCAGGAAGATTCCAGAATGCTGTGAACCAAGAGCTTGTACATTCAAATCCCAGCTGAGGACATGTTGAATATGAATTACTGTAAAAAAAATAAACATGCACATGTTGAATATGAATTACTGTAAAAAATAAACATGCACATGTTGAATATGAATTACTGTAAAAAAATAAACATGCACATGTTGAATATGAATTACTGTAAAAAATAAACATGCACATGTTGAATATGAATTATTGTAAAAATGAACATGCAAAATGTAATCTTGTGTCAAATATGGAAGTTGAAAACATTGTATGTTAAAAGCACTCTGTGTGTGTTTAACTAGTTCCACAGCCTTTTTAACATTTATTTTTCTAAGGTAAGATGCCCAAATCACAATTTCTAGTTGAACGAACATACAATTTTAGCAAACACATAATTTAAAGTATACTGAAATCTGCCTACGTTTTCTCACATTGGATCTACGTTTGGGCCAACTAAAAATGTTAAGTTCAGGTAACACTGACCGAAACGTTGAGTAAACAAAACAAAAAGAAAGTTGTGGAATCAGTTACTTAATATTATTTAGTTGAAACGTGATTTTGTTTTCACAGTGTACTTCAATACAAATTGGATTTAAACATGTACTCTGAAAACAAATATATCTCCTTAAAAATGTTTATCTATCTATCATGATGTTTTCCATATGTCCCATCTACAGTATAACTGTAGAAAAAGAAAAAGGGATGAATGTAAGATGTATGTTCCTGGAACATGTCAACCTGAATACAAACATCAAGGAAGATTACAAAACCCCCTGTATGAATGTTTGTTAAATAATGTGACGTGTCTCCCAGTATGAATGTTTCATAAATAATGTGATGTGTCTCCCAGTATGAATGTTTCATAAATAATGTGATGTGTCCCCCAGTATGAATGTTTCATAAATAATGTGATGTGTCTCCCAGTATGAATGTTTCATAAATAATGTGATGTGTCTCCCTGTATGAATGTTTCATAAATAATGTGATGTGTCTCCCAGTATGAATGTTTCATAAATAATGTGATGTGTCTCCCAGTATGAATGTTTCATAAATAATGTGATGTGTCTCCCAGTATGAATGTTTCATAAATAATGTGATGTGTCTCCCAGTATGAATGTTTCATAAATAATGTGATGTGTCTCCCAGTATGAATGTTTCATAAATAATGTGATGTGTCTCCCAGTATGAATGTTTCATAAATAATGTGATGTGTCTCCCAGTATGAATGTTTCATAAATAATGTGATGTGTCTCCCAGTATGAATGTTTCATAAATAATGTGATGTGTCTCCCAGTATGAATGTTTCATAAATAATGTGATGTGTCTCCCAGTATGAATGTTTCATAAATAATGTGATCTGTCCCCAGTATGAATGTTTCATAAATAATGTCTCCATGTGTCCCCAGTATGAATGTGTTCCAATGTGATGTGTCTCCCAGTATGAATGTTTCATAAATAATGTGATGTGTCTCCCAGTATGAATGTTTCATAAATAATGTGATGTGTCTCCCAGTATGAATGTTTCATAAATAATGTGATGTGTCTCCCAGTATGAATGTTTGTTAAATAATGTGATGTGTCTCCCAGTATGAATGTTTCATAAATAATGTGATGTGTCTCCCAGTATGCCCTGTTTCCTAAATAATGTGATGTGTCTCCCAGTATGAATGTTTCATAAATAATGTGATGTGTCTCCCAGTCTGAATGTTTCATAAATAATGTGATGTGTCTCCCAGTATGAATGTTTGTAAATAATGTGATGTGTCTCCCAGTATGAATGTTTCCTGATAAATAATGTGATGTCCCAGGCCCTGCTGAATGTTTGTTAAATAATGTGATGTGTCTCCCAGTATGAATGTTTCATAAATAATGTGATCTGTCTCCCCTGAATGTTTGTTAAATAATGTGTCTCCAGGCCCCCAGCCTGAATGTTTGTTAAATAATGTGATGTGTCTCCCAGGCCCTGAATGTTTCCTAAATAATGTGATGTGTCTCCCAGTATGAATGTTTCCCTAAATAATGTGATGTGTCCCCCTGTATGAATGTTTGTTAAATAATGTGATGTGTCCCCTCCCTGACCTATGAATGTTTCTCCCAATAATGTGATGTGTCTCCCAGTGAATGTTTCATAAATAATGTGATGTGTCTCCCAGTATGAATGTTTCCTAAATAATGTGATGTGTCTCCCAGTATGAATGTTTCATAAATAATGTGATGTGTCCCCCTGTATGAATGTTTGTTAAATAATGTGATGTGTCTCCCAGTATGAATGTTTCATAAATAATGTGATGTGTCTCCCAGTATGAATGTTTGTTAAATAATGTGATGTGTCTCCCAGTATGAATGTTTCATAAATAATGTGATGTGTCCCCCTGTATGAATGTTTGTTAAATAATGTGATGTGTCTCCCAGTATGAATGTTTCATAAATAATGTGATGTGTCTCCCAGTATGAATGTTTGTTAAATAATGTGATGTGTCTCCCAGCATGAATGTTTGGCCTAATGTGATGTGTCTCCAGTATGAATGTTTCCCTGGCCCCTGATGTGTCTCCCAGTATGAATGTTTCATAAATAATGTGATGTGTCTCCCCTGTATGAATGTTTGTTAAATAATGTGATGTGTCTCCCAGGCCCTGAATGTTTCCTAAATAATGTGATGTGTCTCCCAGGCCCCTGAATGTTTCTAAATAATGTGATGTGTCTCCCAGTATGAATGTTTCCTAAATAATGTGATGTGTCTCCCAGGCCCTGAATGTTTCCTAAATAATGTGATGTGTCTCCAGGCCCCCTGTATGAATGTTTGTTAAATAATGTGATGTGTCTCCCAGGCCCTGCTATGAATGTTTCCTAAATAATGTGATGTGTCTCCCAGTATGAATGTTTCCTAAATAATGTGATGTGTCTCCCAGGCCCCTGCAGAATGTTTGTTAAATAATGTGATGTGTCTCCAGGCCCCTGAATGTTTCATAAATAATGTGATGTGTCTCCCTGTATGAATGTTTCCTGCATAAATAATGTGATGTGTGTCTCCAGGCCCTGTGCCTGAATGTTTCCTATAATGTGATGTGTCTCCCAGGCCCCTGTTTCCTAAATAATGTGATGTGTCTCCCTGTCCCCTGAATGTTTCCTAAATAATGTGATGTGTCTCCAGGCCCTGTATGAATGTTTGTTAAATAATGTGATGTGTCTCCCAGGCCCCTGTTTGCCTAATGTGATGTGTCTCCCAGTATGAATGTTTGTTAAATAATGTGATGTGTCTCCCAGTATGAATGTTTCCTAAATAATGTGTCTCCAGGCCCCCTGTATGAATGTTTCATAAATAATGTGATGTGTCTCCCAGTATGAATGTTTCCTAAATAATGTGATGTGTCTCCCAGGTATGAATGTTTCATAAATAATGTGATGTGTCTCCAGGCCCCTGTATGAATGTTTCATAAATAATGTCTCCCAGTCTCCCTGCAGAATGTTTCTAAATAATGTGATGTGTCTCCCAGTATGAATGTTTCCTAAATAATGTGATGTGTCTCCAGGCCCTGAATGTTTCCTAAATAATGTGATGTGTCTCCCTGTATGAATGTTTCCTGAATAATGTGATGTCCAGGCCCCTGTCTGAATGTTTCCTAAATAATGATGTGTCTCCCAGTATGAATGTTTGTTAAATAATGTGATGTGTCTCCCAGTATGAATGTTTGTTAAATAATGTGATGTGTCTCCCAGTATGAATGTTTCCTAAATAATGTGATGTGTCTCCCAGTATGCCCTGTTTCCTAAATAATGTGATGTGTCTCCCAGGAATGTTTCCTAAATAATGTGATGTGTCTCCCAGTATGAATGTTTCCTAAATAATGTGATGTGTCTCCCAGTATGAATGTTTCATAAATAATGTGATGTGTCTCCCAGTATGAATGTTTCATAAATAATGTGATGTGTCTCCCAGTATGAATGTTTCATAAATAATGTGATGTGTCTCCCAGTATGAATGTTTCTAAATAATGTGATGTGTCTCCCAGGCCCTGTTTCTAAATAATGTGATGTGTCTCCAGTATGCCCCTGTTTCCCTAAATGCCCTAATGTGATGTGTCTCCCAGGCCCCTGAATGTTTCCTAAATAATGTGATGTGTCTCCCAGTATGAATGTTTCTAAATAATGTGATGTGTCTCCCAGTATGAATGTTTGTTAAATAATGTGATGTGTCCCCCTGTATGAATGTTTCCCTAAATAATGTGATGTGTCTCCCAGTATGAATGTTTGTTAAATGTGTCTCCCAGGCCCCTGTGTCCTGACCCTGTCTGAATGTTTCCCAAATAATGTGACCTGTGTGTCTCCCAGTATGAATGTTTGTTAAATAATGTGATGTGTCTCCCAGTATGAATGTTTCCTAAATAATGTGATGTGTCTCCCTGTCTGAATGTTTCCTAAATAATGTGATGTGTCTCCCAGTATGAATGTTTCATAAATAATGTGATGTGTCTCCCAGTATGAATGTTTGTTAAATAATGTGATGTGTCCCCCTGTCTGAATGTTTCCTAAATAATGTGATGTGTCTCCCTGTATGAATGTTTCATAAATAATGTGATGTGTCTGTCCCTGTCTGAATGTTTCCTAAATAATGTGATGTGTCTCCAGGTCCCTGAATGTTTCATAAATAATGTGATCCCAGGCCCTGTCTGAATGTTTGTTAAATAATGTGATGTGTCCCCCCTGAATGTTTCATAAATAATGTGATGTGTCTCCCAGTCCCTGAATGTTTCCCTAAATAATGTGATCCAGGCCCCCTGTCTGAATGTTTCCTAAATAATGTGATGTGTCTCCCTGTCCCTGTTTCCTAAATAATGTGATGTGTCTCCCAGTCCCTGTTTGTTAAATAATGTGACCTGTCCCCAGTATGAATGTTTCCAAATAATGTGATATGTCCCCCTGTGTCTCCAATGTTTCCCTAAATAATGTGATGTGTCTCCCAGTATGAATGTTTCCTAAATAATGTGTCTCCCAGTCCCCTGTCTGAATGTTTCCTAAATAATGTGATGTGTCTCCCTGTCCCCTGAATGTTTCCTAAATAATGTGATGTGTCTCCCAGTATGAATGTTTGTTAAATAATGTGATGTGTCTCCCAGTATGAATGTTTCCTAAATAATGTGATGTGTCTCCAGGCCCTGAATGTTTCATAAATAATGTGATGTGTCTCCCTGCCTGAATGTTTCTAAATAATGTGATGTGTCTCCCTGTCCCTGAATGTTTCATAAATAATGTGATGTGTCTCCCAGTATGAATGTTTCCTAAATAATGTGATGTGTCTCCCAGGAATGTTTCATAAATAATGTGATGTGTCTCCCTGTCCTGCTGTTTCCTAAATAATGTGATGTGTCTCCCTGTATGAATGTTTCTAAATAATGTGATGTGTCTCCCAGTATGAATGTTTGTTAAATAATGTGTGTCTCCCAGGCCCCTGAATGTTTCCTAAATAATGTGATGTGTCTCCCAGTATGAATGTTTGTTAAATAATGTGATGTGTCTCCCCCCTGAATGTTTGTTAAATAATGTGATGTGTCTCCCAGTATGCCCTGTTTCATAAATAATGTGATGTGTCTCCCAGGCAGCCCCTGAATGTTTGTTAAATAATGTGATGTGTCTCCCAGTATGAATGTTTCATAAATAATGTGATGTGTCCCCTGTCTGAATGTTTCATAAATAATGTGATCCCAGTGTCCCCTGTCTGAATGTTTCTAAATAATGTGATGTGTCTCCCAGTATGAATGTTTCATAAATAATGTGATGTGTCTCCCAGGAATGTTTCATAAATAATGTGATGTGTCTCCCTGTCCCTGAATGTTTTATAAATAATGTGATGTGTCTCCCCTGTATGAATGTTTCCCATAAATAATGTGATGTGTCTCCCAGTATGAATGTTTGTTAAATAATGTGATGTGTCTCCCAGTATGAATGTTTCATAAATAATGTGATGTGTCTCCCAGTATGAATGTTTGTTAAATAATGTGATGTGTCTCCCAGTATGAATGTTTGTTAAATGGCCTGATGTGTCTCCCAGTATGAATGTTTCTAAATAATGTGATGTGTCTCCCAGTATGAATGTTTGTTAAATACTGGCCTGTGATGTGTCTCCCAGTATGAATGTTTCATAAATAATGTGATGTGTCTCCCAGTATGAATGTTTCATAAATAATGTGATGTGTCTCCCAGTATGCCCCTTCATAAATAATGTGATGTGTCTCCCAGTATGAATGTTTGTTAAATAATGTGATGTGTCTCCCAGTATGAATGTTTCCTAAATAATGTGATGTGTCTCCCAGTATGAATGTTTCCTAAATAATGTGATGTGTCTCCCAGTATGAATGTTTCATAAATAATGTGATGTGTCTCCCAGTATGAATGTTTCCTAAATAATGTGTGTGTCTCCCAGTATGAATGTTTCCTAAATAATGTGATGTGTCTCCCCCTGTATGAATGTTTCATAAATAATGTGTGTGTCCAGGCCCAGTGCAGAATGTTTCCTGGCCTGATGTGTCTCCCAGTATGCCCTGTTAAATAATGTGATGTGTCTCCCAGTATGAATGTTTCATAAATAATGTGATGTGTCTCCCAGTATGAATGTTTCATAAATAATGTGATGTGTCTCCCCCTGTTTGTTAAATAATGTGTGTCTCTCAGTATGCCCCTGTTTCATAAATAATGTGATGTGTCTCCCAGTATGAATGTTTCATAAATAATGTGATGTGTCTCCCCTGAATGTTTCATAAATAATGTGATGTGTCTCCCAGTATGAATGTTTGTTAAATAATGTGTGTCTCCAGGCCCTGTATGAATGTTTGTTAAATAATGTGATATGTCCCCCCTGGCCTGAATGTGTGTCTCCAATAATGTGATATGTCCCCTAGTATGAATGTGTCTCCCAAATAATGTGATATGTCCCCCTGTATGAATGTTTGTTAAATGTGATCTCCATGCCCCCAGCCTGAATGTTTGTTAAATGTGTGATAGGTCCCTGCAGCCTAGTATGAATGTTTGTTCCCAAATAATGTGATATGTCCCCCTGTATGAATGTTTGTTAAATAATGTGATATGTCCCTCTGTATGAATGTTTGTTAAATTATGTGATATGTCCCCTAGTATGAATGTTTGTTAAATAATGTGATATGTCCCCCTGTATGAATGTTTGTTAAATAATGTGATATGTCTCTCAGTATGAATGTTTGTTAAATAATGTGATGTGTCTCCCAGTATGAATGTTTGTTAAATAATGTGATGTGTCCCCCTGTATGAATGTTTGTTAAATAATGTGATATGTCCCCCTGTATGAATGTTTGTTAAATAATGTGATATGTCCCCCTGTATGAATGTTTGTCTAAATTATGTGCCCCTGTCCCCTGTATGAATGTTTGTCTCCAATAATGCCCTGATATGTCCCCCTGTATGTGTTTCCCAGGCCCCTGCAGCCTGTGATATGTGTCTCCCAGTATGAATGTTCCATAAATAATGTGATGTGTCTCCCAGGCCCCCTGAATGTTTCATAAATAATGTGATGTGTCTCCCAGGAATGTTTGCCTAATGTGATGTGTCCCCCATGAATGTTTGTTAAATAATGTGATGTGTCTCCCAGTATGAATGTTTGTTAAATAATGTGATGTGTCTCCAGGCCCCTGAATGTTTCTGACCTAATGTGATGTGTCTCCCAGTATGAATGTTTCATAAATAATGTGATGTGTCTCCCAGTATGAATGTTCCTAAATAATGTGATGTGTCTCCAGTATGAATGTTTCCTAAATAATGTGATGTGTCTCCCAGTATGAATGTTTGTTAAATAATGTGATATGTCTCCCCTGTATGAATGTTTGTTAAATGATGTGTCTCCAGTCCCCTGCAGTATGAATGTTTCCAAATAATGTGATATGTCCCCCTGTATGAATGTTTGTTAAATAATGTGATATGTCCCCAGTATGAATGTTCCATAAATAATGTGATGTGTCTCCCAGTATGCCCCTGTTTCATAAATAATGTGATGTGTCTCCCCTGTATGAATGTTTGTTAAATAATGTGATGTGTCTCCAGGCCCTGTATGAATGTTTGTTAAATAATGTGATGTGTCTCCCAGTATGAATGTTTCATAAATAATGTGATGTGTCTCCAGGCCAGTATGAATGTTTCATAAATAATGTGATGTGTCTCCCAGTATGAATGTTTCATAAATAATGTGATGTGTCTCCCCCTGTATGAATGTTTCATAAATAATGTGATGTGTCTCCCAGGCCCTGAATGTTTCATAAATAATGTGATGTGTCTCCCAGTATGAATGTTTCTAAATAATGTGATGTGTCTCCCAGTATGAATGTTTGTTAAATAATGTGATGTGTCTCCCCTGCAGTATGAATGTTTCATAAATAATGTGATCCAGTGTCTCCCAGTATGAATGTTTCTAAATGTGATGTGCCCCAGTATGAATGTTTGTTAAATAATGTGTGTCTCCCAGTATGAATGTTTCATAAATAATGTGATGTGTCTCCCAGTATGAATGTTTCATAAATAATGTGATGTGTCTCCCAGTATGAATGTTTCATAAATAATGTGATGTGTCTCCCAGTATGAATGTTTGTTAAATAATGTGATATGTCCCCCTGTATGAATGTTTGTTAAATAATGTGATGTGTCTCCCTGTATGAATGTTTGTTAAATAATGTGATGTGTCCCCAGTATGAATGTTTGTTAAATAATGTGATGTGTCTCCCCCTGTATGAATGTTTGTTAAATAATGTGATGTGTCCCCCTGTATGAATGTTTGTGTCTCCAAATTATGTGATATGTCCCCTGGTATGAATGTTTGTCTAAATAATGTGATATGTCCCCCTGTATGAATGTTTGTTAAATAATGTGATATGTCCCCCTGTATGAATGTTTGTTAAATAATGTGATGTGTCTCCAGTATGAATGTTTGTTAAATAATGTGATGTGTCTCCCAGTATGAATGTTTCATAAATAATGTGATGTGTCTCCCAGTATGAATGTTTCCTAAATAATGTGATGTGTCTCCCAGTATGAATGTTTCATAAATAATGTGATGTGTCTCCCTGTATGAATGTTTCATAAATAATGTGATGTGTTTCCCAGTATGAATGTTTCATAAATAATGTGATGTGTCTCCCAGTATGAATGTTTCCTAAATAATGTGATGTGTCTCCCAGTATGAATGTTTGTTAAATAATGTGATGTGTCCCCCTGTATGAATGTTTCCTAAATAATGTGATGTGTCTCCCAGTATGAATGTTTGTTAAATAATGTGATGTGTCCCCCTGTCTGAATGTTTCATAAATAATGTGACGTGTCTCCCAGTATGAATGTTTGTTAAATAATGTGATGTGTCCCGCAGTATGAATGTTTCATAAATAATGTGATGTGTCTCCCAGTATGAATGTTTGTTAAATAATGTGATGTGTCTCCCAGTATGAATGTTTCCTAAATAATGTGATGTGTCTCCCTGTCTGAATGTTTCCTAAATAATGTGATGTGTCTCCCAGTATGAATGTTTCATAAATAATGTGATGTGTCTCCCAGTATGAATGTTTGTTAAATAATGTGATGTGTCTCCCAGTATGAATGTTTGTTAAATAATGTGATGTGTCCCCCTGTCTGAATGTTTCCTAAATAATGTGATGTGTCCCCCTGTCTGAATGTTTCCTAAATAATGTGATGTGTCCCCCTGTCTGAATGTTTCATAAATAATGTGATGTGTCTCCCAGTATGAATGTTTGTTAAATAATGTGATGTGTCCCCCTGTCTGAATGTTTCCTAAATAATGTGATGTGTCTCCCTGTATGAATGTTTCATAAATAATGTGATATGTCCCCCTGTCTGAATGTTTCCTAAATAATGTGATGTGTCTCCCTGTCTGAATGTTTCATAAATAATGTGATGTGTCTCCCTGTCTGAATGTTTGTTAAATAATGTGACGTGTCCCCCAGTATGAATGTTTCATAAATAATGTGATGTGTCTCCCTGTCTGAATGTTTCATAAATAATGTGATATGTCCCCCTGTCTGAATGTTTCCTAAATAATGTGATGTGTCTCCCTGTCTGAATGTTTCATAAATAATGTGATGTGTCTCCCTGTCTGAATGTTTGTTAAATAATGTGACGTGTCCCCCAGTATGAATGTTTCATAAATAATGTGATATGTCCCCCTGTCTGAATGTTTCCTAAATAATGTGATGTGTCCCCCAGTATGAATGTTTCATAAATAATGTGATATGTCCCCCTGTCTGAATGTTTCCTAAATAATGTGATGTGTCTCCCTGTCTGAATGTTTCATAAATAATGTGATGTGTCTCCCAGTATGAATGTTTGTTAAATAATGTGACGTGTCTCCCAGTATGAATGTTTCATAAATAATGTGATGTGTCTCCCTGTCTGAATGTTTCATAAATAATGTGATGTGTCTCCCTGTCTGAATGTTTCATAAATAATGTGATGTGTCTCCCTGTCTGAATGTTTCCTAAATAATGTGATGTGTCTCCCAGTATGAATGTTTCATAAATAATGTGATGTGTCTCCCTGTATGAATGTTTCATAAATAATGTGATGTGTCTCCCTGTCTGAATGTTTCATAAATAATGTGATGTGTCTCCCTGTATGAATGTTTCATAAATAATGTGATGTGTCTCCCAGTATGAATGTTTGTTAAATAATGTGATGTGTCTCCCAGTATGAATGTTTCATAAATAATGTGATGTGTCTCCCAGTATGAATGTTTGTTAAATAATGTGATGTGTCTCCCTGTATGAATGTTTGTTAAATAATGTGATGTGTCTCCCAGTATGAATGTTTCATAAATAATGTGATGTGTCTCCCAGTATGAATGTTTGTTAAATAATGTGATGTGTCCCCCAGTATGAATGTTTCATAAATAATGTGATGTGTCTCCCTGTCTGAATGTTTCATAAATAATGTGATGTGTCTCCCTGTCTGAATGTTTCATAAATAATGTGATGTGTCTCCCAGTATGAATGTTTCACAAATAATGTGATGTGTCTCCCTGTATGAATGTTTCATAAATAATGTGATGTGTCTCCCTGTCTGAATGTTTCATAAATAATGTGATGTGTCTCCCTGTATGAATGTTTCATAAATAATGTGATGTGTCTCCCAGTATGAATGTTTGTTAAATAATGTGATGTGTCTCCCAGTATGAATGTTTCATAAATAATGTGATGTGTCTCCCAGTATGAATGTTTGTTAAATAATGTGATGTGTCTCCCTGTATGAATGTTTGTTAAATAATGTGATGTGTCTCCCAGTATGAATGTTTCCTAAATAATGTGATGTGTCTCCCAGTATGAATGTTTGTTAAATAATGTGATGTGTCTCCCAGTATGAATGTTTCATAAATAATGTGATGTGTCTCCCAGTATGAATGTTTCATAAATAATGTGATGTGTCTCCCAGTATGAATGTTTCATAAATAATGTGATGTGTCTCCCAGTATGAATGTTTGTTAAATAATGTGATGTGTCCCCCAGTATGAATGTTTCATAAATAATGTGATGTGTCTCCCAGTATGAATGTTTCCTAAATAATGTGATGTGTCTCCCAGTATGAATGTTTCATAAATAATGTGATGTGTCTCCCAGTATGAATGTTTCATAAATAATGTGATGTGTCCCCCAGTATGAATGTTTCATAAATAATGTGATGTGTCTCCCAGTATGAATGTTTGTTAAATAATGTGATGTGTCTCCCAGTATGAATGTTTCATAAATAATGTGATGTGTCTCCCAGTATGAATGTTTCATAAATAATGTGATGTGTCTCCCAGTATGAATGTTTGTTAAATAATGTGATGTGTCTCCCAGTATGAATGTTTCATAAATAATGTGATGTGTCTCCCAGTATGAATGTTTCATAAATAATGTGATGTGTCTCCCAGTATGAATGTTTCATAAATAATGTGATGTGTCTCCCAGTATGAATGTTTGTTAAATAATGTGATATGTCCCCCTGTATGAATGTTTGTTAAATAATGTGATATGTCCCCCTGTATGAATGTTTGTTAAATTATGTGATATGTCCCCTAGTATGAATGTTTGTTAAATAATGTGATATGTCCCCCTGTATGAATGTTTGTTAAATAATGTGATATGTCCCCCTGTATGAATGTTTGTTAAATTATGTGATATGTCCCCTAGTATGAATGTTTGTTAAATAATGTGATATGTCCCCCTGTATGAATGTTTGTTAAATAATGTGATATGTCTCCCTGTATGAATGTTTGTTAAATAATGTGATGTGTCTCCCAGTATGAATGTTTGTTAAATAATGTGATATGTCCCCCTGTATGAATGTTTGTTAAATAATGTGATATGTCTCTCAGTATGAATGTTTGTTAAATAATGTGATGTGTCTCCCAGTATGAATGTTTGTTAAATAATGTGATGTGTCCCCCTGTATGAATGTTTGTTAAATAATGTGATATGTCCCCCTGTATGAATGTTTGTTAAATAATGTGATATGTCCCCCTGTATGAATGTTTGTTAAATTATGTGATATGTCCCCTAGTATGAATGTTTGTTAAATAATGTGATATGTCCCCCTGTATGAATGTTTGTTAAATAATGTGATATGTCCCCCAGTATGAATGTTCCATAAATAATGTGATGTGTCTCTCAGTATGAATGTTTCATAAATAATGTGATGTGTCTCCCTGTATGAATGTTTGTTAAATAATGTGATATGTCCCCCTGTATGAATGTTTGTTAAATAATGTGATGTGTCCCCCTGTATGAATGTTTGTTAAATTATGTGATATGTCCCCTAGTATGAATGTTTGTTAAATAATGTGATATGTCCCCCTGTATGAATGTTTGTTAAATAATGTGATATGTCCCCCAGTATGAATGTTCCATAAATAATGTGATGTGTCTCTCAGTATGAATGTTTCATAAATAATGTGATGTGTCTCCCAGTATGAATGTTTCATAAATAATGTGATGTGTCTCCCAGTATGAATGTTTCATAAATAATGTGATGTGTCTCCCTGTATGAATGTTTCATAAATAATGTGATGTGTCTCCCAGTATGAATGTTTCATAAATAATGTGATGTGTCTCCCTGTATGAATGTTTGTTAAATTATGTGATATGTCCCCTAGTATGAATGTTTGTTAAATAATGTGATATGTCCCCCTGTATGAATGTTTGTTAAATAATGTGATATGTCCCCCAGTATGAATGTTCCATAAATAATGTGATGTGTCTCTCAGTATGAATGTTTCATAAATAATGTGATGTGTCTCCCAGTATGAATGTTTCATAAATAATGTGATGTGTCTCCCTGTATGAATGTTTCATAAATAATGTGATGTGTCTCCCTGTATGAATGTTTCATAAATAATGTGATGTGTCTCCCAGTATGAATGTTTCATAAATAATGTGATGTGTCTCCCTGTATGAATGTTTGTTAAATAATGTGATATGTCCCCCTGTATGAATGTTTGTTAAATAATGTGATGTGTTTCCCTGTATGAATGTTTGTTAAATAATGTGATGTGTTTCCCAGTATGCATGTTTGTTAAATAATGTGATGTGTCTCCCAGTATGAATGTTTGTTAAATAATGTGATGTGTCTCCCAGTATGAATGTTTGTTAAATAATGTGATGTGTCTCCCAGTATGAATGTTTGTTAAATAATGTGATGTGTCTCCCAGTATGAATGTTTGTTAAATAATGTGATGTGTCTTCACTCAAAATGAATCCATCTCAGGTTTCAGTTTGCATTTAAAGAGACCTGCAATGCCTAGACAGAAATGATTTGCATTGTGTAGTAGGATATAAAATAAATAATTACCTCTCAGCATAGTGTACTATCCCATCCCTACACACCTCCCTTCCCAACTCCCTCCCCCTCTGTCTGTCAGAAGTGCTCCGCCTCAGCCTGTCCAAGTTGGGAATTGCCTTCCACTTTGCGGTCTTTGGCAGATAACTTACCAAACTAGGCCTGTCCGGTGTCAGAGCCCCTCTCCTTCTGAATCATTCCTACCGCCTAGCTGCCTGTACAGGGGCTTGAAGCTGCTGGTAGAGAGGTCCATAACCCCCCAGGTTCTCCTGTCTCTGTCACTCTAGTCTAGTATACAGCAGCTGCCTCAGAGGGGTAGCCCCACCAACACCTCCCCCACAGACAAAGACAGAGAGAGACAGACACCACCACCACTCGGACCCCCAGCCACAGTTGAGAGCAGCAGGACACTGAAGGAAGAAAACAATAGGAAGACAGGTGATCATTGCTAGGGTCTGTTTATTTTCAGAACCTCCACACAGGACCATACACTCTGGTTTGAACAAACAAACACGTAATCCCAGTTGCAGAAATAACTCACGTCTTCTTTAAAGTAACCTGTGAGTAGGTGAAGACCCCCTGCGTATAGAAGTGATTTTTTTCTCATAATACCGCACAATCCGTTTCATGAAAGATCATTCATCAGAAGGAAATGCACCTGTTGTGTCTGTAAGGGTTGAGGGTGAGTCTCAGTAAAAGAGAGGGAAGGCGAAAGAGAGAAGAGAGAGATGGGCGAGAGAGAGAGAGAGAGACAGATGGGGGCAAAGATAAATAGAGGGGTTATATGGAGAGAGAGAGAGAAAAAAAGAGAGGAGAGAGAAATAGAAAGAGAGAGGAGAGAGAGAGATGGTGTGGTGACATGGCACCTCTATCTTCTCTGGTATGACCCCTCTGCCCCGCCAACGTTGATATAAAATTATAGATCTGGCACTGGCATGATGTTCTACATATCTCCCTGACATGCCTAGCTTGGGGCCAGAGTGGACTTTATACAGAGCACACTTAGGAATAAGAGGGTATTTATAGATGGATATACTGTAGTAGCCTTTACACCGTGTCAACAAGAAGTCACCAACCAATCATGTTTTCCTTACATACTGTTTGTTAGGATGATGCTGTTTGTACCTTATTATTATCTCATGAATAGATATCAATAGCAATAGCCCAACCATGCATTTGCCCATAATTTGGAAATCATTTCAAAATGAAAGGTAGTTTTGTTGCTTTAAAAATGCATGCGGAACATGCGGCACTGTGGAATATCCTTGTTGTGTCTCTCCAGTCCAAATGAAGGCATTTGAAGACAGAATTCTGCTATGATTGTACTTGACCTTAATTCTCTCCATACACTCGAAAATATTCATCTAAGGAAGGAAACAAACACAGTTGGTTACTTTGTGTATCCTGTTGAGGGACTAAATGCTTTCACTGTGAATTACTAAACTCCGACTAAAATGCCCCATTAATATTGCACCTTGGTGCAAAAGCTAAAATAGAACATCAACTATTCATATCTGTGTGCTTATGTGTCGCATCTTTGGGTGTTAACAGCCAGAACAGTTTGATGAAATCCTCAGACTTTCTGTACGGATTTAGAATACTGCGAGACACAGTATTGTTCTTTGAGGCTCCTCTGAGGAAAACGGTTGGATCAAACTACTGTATCTATTTCAGGGAGCTAAATGTAAGGAAATCTACCCGGAAGTGGTCCGTCCTCCTCCTTTCTGCACGACCCTAGGCTTTTTCAATCACTTTCTCAATGGCGGACAGATCACCAATAGAGACACCATTGTGTTTCTAACCAGAAAAGAACACGCAGGCTATATTTCAGACACGGACATTGGGGAACTCATACAGTGTTGCTTATTAAGCAGCTTATTATCTATTCATTGTTTATATATTTTTTTTATTTATTTGCAGAGTGTGTTGAGACTTTGTTAAATGCACCTTAAATAAATTGTGATTTGATTGTGCTATATTAGCCTAATTCCAAATCTGTTTATACTGTCTGGCATAACAACCACCAAAGGAGATGGCTATACAGCACAAACAGATCTGGGAACAGGCTAGTAAGATCTGACACATATTGTTCATAATATGTCATCCAAAGATAAGCAGAATATGGACAGTGAAACTGTATGGTAAGATTGCCACTAAGCAACATTGAAATGTTGGGTAACTGAACACAGTGAAGGTCTGAAGTGTCCTCAATGCCAACTTTGTTTACTGAGCCCAGGCGTTGGGTGGAATTAAATTGACATTGATGGAATCCTTAATGATGGCAGCAGATCAATCTCAGCTGTTTAATATGTGCAGGGAAGACAGCAGAGGGCTAGAGGGAGAGGTCATCTTCCTCCCTAAGGATTCCCAACGGATCTCCTTCCATGTCCTGAAACCAGCGTACAGTTACAGATCTGTGTCTATCTAAATAAAAACATACTTTGATCAGATAAAAATATATATATTTACAGTAACACTAGCTGTGCAGTATCTTAAATACAGTATATTATATATAGTATATTAAATACAGTATCTGCAGGTTGTTTATGGTTGGGGAGTCTAAATAAGGGCTAGATTCAATCCGTATTGTGGGAGTTCAGTGCTATAGCGCATCTGTAGTGTTTACCGTGAATGCAGTCTTCACAAAGGGAACATTGCCATTAAATCCCAATCGCGCTATAGAGCTGAATTTTTGCGATACAGATTGAATCGAGCCCTAAATGTCCAAATGTAGCTGGATACAGTGAGAGATGCATGAGGGTCGGATGGATCAGACTGAGGACAGGAGGAGGACGGACCAGACTGAGGACAGGAGGAGGACAGACCAGACTGAGGACAGGAGGAGGACGGACCAGACTGAGGACAGGAGGAGGACGGACCAGACTGAGGACAGGAGGAGGACGGACCAGACTGAGGACAGGAGGAGGACGGACCAGACTGAGGACAGGAGGAGGACGGACCAGACTGAGGACAGGAGGAGGACGGACCAGACTGAGGACAGGAGGAGGACAGACCAGACTGAGGACAGGAGGAGGACGGACCAGACTGAGGACAGGAGGAGGACGGACCAGACTGGGGTAAGGAGGACAGACCAGACTGAGGACAGGAGGAGGACGGACCAGACTGAGGACAGGAGGAGGACGGACCAGACTGAGGACAGGAGGAGGACGGACCAGACTGAGGACAGGAGGAGGACGGACCAGACTGAGGACAGGAGGAGGACGGACCAGACTGAGGACAGGAGGAGGACGGATCAGGCTGAGGACAGGAGGAGGACGGACCAGACTGAGGACAGGAGAAGGACGGACCAGACTGAGGACAGGAGGAGGACGGACCAGACTGAGGACAGGAGGAGGACGGATCAGACTGAGGACAGGAGGAAGACGGATCAGACTGAGGACAGGAGGAGGACGGATCAGACTGAGGACAGGAGGAGGATGGATCAGACTGAGGACAGGAGGCGGACGGACCAGACTGAGGACAAGAGGAGGACGGACCAGACTGAGGACAGGGGGAGGACAGACCAGACTGAGGACAGGAGGAGGACAGACCAGACTGAGGACAAGAGGAGGACAGACCAGACTGAGGACAGGAGGAGGACGGACCAGACTGAGGACAGGAGGAGGACAGACCAGACTGAGGACAAGACGAGGACAGACCAGACTGAGGACAGGAGGAGGACGGACCAGACTACAGACAGCAGTGTTTATACAATATAAGAGATGTCAAAAGAATCAAACTATTACCTGCCGTTCAGGTATAAGCTTAGATATATGAGTTTTTAGGCAACAAAGGAAAGCCTACACCTGTGCATAATCAATGCTTTATGAATATGGATATGCCTATATTAATATGAAAGGCTAATACATTCATTTATGCAGATCTCACCACAGCATGCAAAGTATAGAAGGTGTTTTTTTCTGGAACTACTTATTCAAGTCTATTCTAACATGACTAATATGCATAAACATTATTGATCACAAAACGTTGGTTTCAAGCCGTAGTTTACACTTGCAGACTATGATATCTCCTGCTGAGTCATCCTCAACATGTATCATAAACCCAGAACCTAAAGTAATTCCAGTAAGAGTTGGAACAAATTGTACTTTGGAAATGATACCATTCTGTACACAGTTGCTTGGAGATGGTGAAGTAACAAATATATGAACAATTTACATAAAGCAACCCATAAGAGATTAAAACCAAGCGTACAGTATGATTATTTTTATTTTTTTAGTTAGCACATAGGAGAGGATTAAGAAACATGAAAAAAAACGTAATCCTTACTTCATAGACTAATAGGATCATTCAGAATGAAATCTTCTTTTAAAGAAATGAAGTTTAATGCTGATGCGGTTTAAGAAGTTCACACAAGAGAATCATTACAAATGACTAGAACCATGAAGGGCAGAGATTACTGTAAATTCCATACTTAATACACATGTGTTTGCGCACTAAAGGTTAGTCCTTTTTTAAATAAATGTTAGAAATTGACAGTTCATAGGCTAGTTATTGTGCATCAAAAATACAGTAAAAAAAACATCATAAATCTGACATTTTATCCACATAGCAAAACCCATCTCAGTTATTTCTAGCAGCTACCCCCTCTTCCTAACCCCCAACCATTTATCCCAGCCCTGAAGACCCGAGGCCAGCTGACAGATGCTCAGACAGAGAATGTGGGTGGGATTATGGGTAAAGCACTAGTGGCTGTCTGTTACATCATCTAGTCACATGACTTCCCCCCGTGTCAGAGGATAGGAAAAGGTTGATCTGGCTGCTATCCCCACAGTACCAAAATTTACACCTAAAGAAAAGACATATACAGAGTTCAGGAAAAAACATCCATAGCTCAATGTTTCCACGATGTTCTTACTGCAGTAAAATAGCACTGTTGGAGAGTGATAATGTAATGTGTGAGGAAGGGAGAGTCTCGTACCAGACTAGAAACCCTAGTAACTATGGCCTTAACAATCTATCCCATTCTGGGTATTGGACAGCTGCTCTCACCATAGGAAGTCACAGCTCTGTTCATTTTGATGTTATTAGCCTCTCGGGCAGCATCTTTTGCAGATCTGGTGTGTGGGTGTGTTTGTAATGTACACTGAACAAAAATATAAACACAACATGTAAAGTGTTGGTCCCATGTTTCATGAGCTGAAATAAAAGATCCCAGAAATGTTCCAAATGCACAAAAAACGTATTTCTCTCAAATTGTGTGCACAAATTTCCTTACATCTGTGTTAGTAAGCATTTCTCCATTGCCAATATAATGCATTCACCTGACAGGTGTGGCATATCATGAAGCTGATTAAACAGCATGATTAATAATATAATATAATAATATAATAATAATATAATATAATAATATATATATAATATATGCCATTTAGCAGACGCTTTTATCCAAAGCGATTATTACACAGGTGCACCTTGTGCTGGGGAAAATAAAATGCCACTCTACAATGTACAGTTTTGTCACACAACACAATGCCACAGATGTCTTCAATTTTGAGGTAGTGTACAATTGGCATGCTGACTACAGGAGTGTCCACCAGAGCTGTTGCCAGATAATTTAATGTTAATTTATCTACCATAAGCCGCCTCCAACGCAGTTTTAGAGAATTTGGTAGTACGTCCAACCGGACTCACAACCGCAAACCACATGTATAGCGTCGTGTGGGTGAGCGGTTTGCTGATGTCAACATTGTAAACAGAGTGCCCCATGGTGACGGTGGGGTTATGGTATGGGCAGGCATAAGCTACGGACAACGAACACAAATGCATTTTATCAATGGCAATTTAAATGCACAAAGATACCTTGATGAAATCCTGAGGCCCATTGTCGTGCCATTCATCCACCGCCACCCTCTAATGTTTCATCATGATAATGCACAGCCCAATGTCGCAAGGATCTGTACACCATTCCGTGAAGCTGAAACTATCCTAGTTCTTCCATGAATACTCAGACATGGCACCCATTGAGCAGGTTAGTGATGCTCTGGATCAACGTGTACGACAGCGTGTTCCAGACGCCATCTGTCAAGCATGGTGGAGGCAATGTGATTTTCTGGGGGTGCTTTGGTGGTGGTAAAGTGGGAGATTTGTACAGGCTAAAAGGGATCTTGAAGAGGGAAGGCTATCACTCCATTTTGCAACGCCATGCCATACCCTGTGGACGGCACTTACTTGGAGCCAATTTCCTCCTAAAACAGGACAATGACACAAAGCACAGCTCCAAACTATGCAATAACTATTTATGGAAGAAGCAATCAACTGGTATTCTGTCTATAATGGAGTGGCCATCAGAGTCACTGAATCTCAACCCTATTGAGTTGTTGTGGGAGCAGCTTGACCGTATAGTATGTAAGAAGTGCCTATCAAGCCAATCCAACTTGTGGGAGGTGCTTCATGGGGGGAAATCTCTTCAGATTACCTCAACAAACTGACAACTAGAATGCCAAAGGTATGCAAGGTGGTAATTGCTGCAAATTGAGGATTCTTTGATGAATGCAAAGTTTGAAGGAAACAATTATTATTTCAATTGTAAATAATTATTTATAACCTTGTCAATGTCTTGACTGTATTTCCTATTCATTTTGCAACTCGTGTCATGTATGTTTTCATGGAAAACAAGGACATTTCTAAGTGATCCCAAACTTTGGAATGGTAGCGTATGTTTCTGTTTGATTTATTTCACCTTTATTTAACCAGGAAGGCCAGTTGAGAACAAGTTCTCATTTACAACTGCGACCTGGCCAAGATAAAGCAAATCAGTTCGACACATACAATAACACAGAGTTACACATGGGATAAACAAACGTACAGTCAATAATACAGTAGAAAAATATATATACACTGTGTGCAAATAAGGTAGGATAAGAGAGGTAAGGCAATAAATAGGCCTTGGTGGAGAAGTAATTACAATATAGCAATTAAAACACTGTTATGGTAGGATGTGCAGAAGATGAATGTGCAAGTTGAGATACTGGGGTGCAAAGGAGCAAGATAAATAAATACAGTATGGGGATGAGGTAGATTGGATGGGCTATTTACGGATGAGCTATGTACAGGTGCAGTGATCTGTGTTGCTGCTCTGACAGCTGGTATGTAAATGTGATATATTTCAGTATTTTTTGTTTACATTTTTTTTGCAAACATGTCTAAAAACCTGTTTTTGCTTTGTCATTATGGGGTCCTACATGAAGAGGAATCACTACCAACAGTCAACTGCATGGACGACACAAGCCCTCAACCATGCTCTCCTTATCACATTTTAGTCACAGTGAGTGACAAACACACAGACACACACATTAGAAGGGGTGGAGTCTTACATTTACTGAACACTAAAGTCATTGTTCTTAATAGAAGGCATTGCTAAGAGATAAAAAGTTAACCCTCAAATCACATAATGCCTGAAAGTATAGACCCTATAAGGCCTGTTAAAATCCATGGCATGCTCAAGTCTATAAGAGGGAATGACGTCTGCTGCTGAAAACTTAGCCAGCAAATAACATTATTCTTCATGTCAACTCACTGTGCCGTGTAGAAAATAGAGGGAAAAACTCCAGACATCTTCACACCCTCATACTACACAGCTGTCTGTCCGCGCGGGTCCCCTTCCATACATGGGCGTTCAGGAGTCAACGCGCGAGCCCCAGCGCCCTTCCACTCCATTCATAACAGGGCCTGGCATCCAAATAAGGAGAAAGAGGCCGCCGGGCGTAGTGGCGCTTGTAGAGTAGACCTATAAATTGGGTTCTGCCCTCACCACACCACACCACCGCTGCTCATTCAGAGGAACAGGATACTCGGTACTTATTTGGTGAGTATCTGACAACTTGTCATTATTCAAATACGGGAAACAGAGAGTTCTATTTAGTAGTCTGTTTTCCATCAGGTTCGGACGAAAAAGCGAAATTGATGATGAATCATATGGAATATTAATCTGCAGTTCATTATTCATATTATATTAATAATACATTATTTGACATTGTGGTGCTCGCTATAAGGTTTTAAAATAGATAAATCATTACTCAAAATAAGTTTGTTAGACTTGTGTGGCCTGTGTGCTGTAGCATATACTGTACAACGTTAGCCTGCCAGTGTTTCCCGGAGCCACAACAAAAAGATGTAGGCTACTGTTGGGGCTAGTCGATGACCGGAGTTATGAAACGCTTTTGTATTATGACCTGTAGCCTATACTACTTAGCCTAATGTGCGTTTTATCATAACAGAAACCCAGCTGACATCATGTGTGACGACGACGAGACTACCGCCCTTGTGTGCGACAACGGCTCGGGTCTGGTGAAGGCTGGCTTTGCCGGAGATGACGCACCTCGCGCAGTGTTCCCCTCCATCGTTGGTCGCCCCCGTCATCAGGTAAACTTCCCAGCATGAAAATCAACGAAACATTTATGAGGATACATCATACATCCATCAAATTGGGCGTTTTTCCAGACTTAATTGTCTATACATTGTGCATTACTCTTGATTATCTGCTCCCGGTTTTATTTGACCGGAACCAGGGTTATTCAACTCTTACCCTAAAAGGTCCGGATTTCTGTTCTACCTGATAATGAATTGCAACCACTTGGTGTCCCAGGTCTAAATCATTCCTTGATTAGAGGACAACAATGAAACAAGACAGTGGACCAGGCTTCAAGGTCCAGAGTTGCGTTTGAGGGCACTAGACCATTGAATTGTGAAAGAAAGACACAAAGGAAGAAAAATAATGAATTAATACATGAATGAATGTCCTATGCTATTGTAGCTTACAACTATCTGGCCCTGTGTTTGACTTTGAGGAATTGTGTTTTGACTAGGTTTGCTTCCTTTCTCCCCCTGCAGGGTGTGATGGTAGGCATGGGACAGAAGGACTCCTATGTGGGAGACGAGGCCCAGAGCAAGAGAGGTATCCTGACCCTCAAGTACCCCATCGAGCATGGCATCATTACCAACTGGGACGACATGGAGAAGATCTGGCATCACACCTTCTACAACGAGCTGCGTGTGGCCCCTGAGGAGCACCCCACCCTGCTCACTGAGGCCCCCCTCAACCCCAAGGCCAACAGGGAGAAGATGACCCAGATCATGTTTGAGACCTTCAACGTCCCCGCCATGTACGTGGCCATCCAGGCCGTGCTATCTCTCTACGCCTCCGGTCGTACCACCGGTGAGAAACGAGCCGAGGAGAAAGACTCCATACATTAACATACAATTCAGATCCAGTGTATTATTGAGTCTCATGCAACCTTTCATTACATGAATCGTAGTTTACACCATTAAGATAAACATAAAGCTATTCTATTTCCATGGCTTAAATAGTATTCTACCTCATGTTCTAGGTATTGTTCTGGACTCTGGTGATGGTGTGACCCACAACGTGCCCATCTATGAGGGTTATGCTCTGCCCCACGCCATCATGCGTCTGGATCTGGCGGGTCGCGACCTCACTGACTACCTGATGAAGATCCTGACAGAGCGTGGCTACTCCTTCGTTACCACTGGTGAGTCCATCATTCCTGAGAATAAACGTATTTGCTATGTTTGATATTGAATGGCACGGTCATAATTCGTTGTCCACCTTCTCGACCAAACTGCAAAACTTTGAATCTTCTATTCTAACAGCCGAGCGTGAGATCGTGCGTGACATCAAGGAGAAGCTGTGCTACGTGGCCCTGGACTTTGAGAATGAGATGGCCACCGCTGCCTCCTCCTCCTCTCTGGAGAAGAGCTATGAGCTGCCTGACGGTCAGGTCATCACCATCGGCAACGAGCGCTTCCGCTGCCCTGAGACCCTCTTCCAGCCTTCCTTCATCGGTAGGTATCTTAGAAGCATCGTGCAGCTCACTATCCAATCAAACCCATTTTTTTTACCTCTTTAGGAGACAAGAAAATATTCCCTGTGTGATCTTATATAGCCTTTATAGCAGCTACATAAGTCATTATACCAACTACTGCCAAACATACTGTATGTTTATATTGAAGCAATGAGGGAGCTGTCCATTTCAGCACCAATTAGACCTACCTGGGTGACTTCTCATCCAGAGCATTCGCTTACAACTTGTTCTCTTCTATCTCACCAGGCATGGAGTCTGCTGGTATTCATGAGACCACCTATAACAGCATCATGAAGTGCGACATTGATATCCGTAAGGACTTGTACGCCAACAACGTCCTGTCAGGAGGTACCACCATGTACCCTGGTATTGCTGACCGTATGCAGAAGGAGATCACCGCCCTGGCCCCCAGCACTATGAAGATCAAGGTCAATATTATTCTCACTGAAGTCCACAAACTGAACATCTAAGACCAACCTGACCACAATCTCTGTGTGAGCCTACTAATGACCAATCACATACTACTAATGACCAATCACAGACTACTAGTGACCAATCACAGCCTTCTAATGACCAATCACAGCCTATTAATGACCAATCACAGCCTACTAATGACCAATCACAGCCTTCTAATGACCAATCACAGTATACACCTATATTCTCCTTATAATGCATTATATGATAATTTGAACAAACAATGAACTGTATGGTGCATTATAAAGCAGTACATATTGAGAGGACTTTTGCTTATCGGTTTTCCTCTTTCCCCTTCTCTAGATCATCGCTCCCCCCGAGCGTAAGTACTCGGTCTGGATCGGCGGCTCCATCCTGGCCTCTCTCTCCACCTTCCAGCAGATGTGGATCAGTAAGCAGGAGTACGACGAGGCAGGCCCCTCCATCGTCCACAGGAAGTGCTTCTAAGCTCCCACTTGCCCATCGCTCCCCCCAGAGACAGTCAGACGACCACGGATCTGTTTACATTACCTCCGCCTATGGATATGTTGTTTATGACCCATATGCAAGTTACAAATCCAGACAGGCCTCTGTTTTATGTTTTGTCAATGATGTACAGTTTGTTTACACCCAAGTGCAATATGTAGATATTTATTTGCTTTATAAAAAGACTGGGATCTTGTATAATACCGCACTTTGTCATCTCGTCAATCATCTGCATATTGGTATTTGTTGTATTATAATTCAGGAAAATTACATACTGTATCTGTTTACTCATCGGCTATCCATTCACAATACAGGTTTAAATCATTCCTGCCCGTGAGATTAGTACGCTACATGTTAAGTCCAGTCACGCACACTGTACAGTACAGTACAATGTGGTATGTTAAAAAAGAACGACTCGAGGCTGCCCACTAAGTTGTTTCCTTACACCCTCTCAGGCAACCCAAGCGATTACTCAACCGAGATAGATAAACTTGGCTGGGAGTGTATAGGCTAAGGAATTATTGCGGCTTTAAGTACAAACAAATGCTTAGGCTACTGTAAGGTCATATATTGTTGCTTTGCCTGACAGACTGTCACATGTATTTTTATACGGACACTAGTGTAGTATGTCATGGTACATCAGCAACGGATGCAGGCATGTTCCAATATAGTCTCTCCAGACAGAAGCAGCTTAGACGTTGTAGCCTCCATCATGACAACAATAATAGTCCACATACAGAATAGGCCTACAGAGAATACAGACCAGAACTATAGTCTCTCTCTCGGCCACTACTCCTTCTGTCACTGTCATGTGGTGGTCTTACAGGCGACAGACATCCCCCGTGATTTGAGCTTATGACCAACCATTTTTATTACATATTAATATGCTACATTCCCGCCTTATACTTGGAGAACAATGAAAGTCAAAAACATGGTGTCTCTTTCTGCCTACCTCCACCAATATCCGCGCGTGACGCAAGGGGAGTATATTTAAATCAGGATTAGCTCTCCACCAACATTAAACTCAGCTGCCCTCCATTCAAGCACCGCGCGACATACCGTCCCGCGCGCACGGTCGAAAATAGGAGGGCTTTCTACAAATCAGCACTCAGGCTCGCGCGAGCAAAAGTGCTTGGGTTGTCGAGTGAGCTTTTAGCAGAGGCGCAGAAGGTAGAAGGCACGAGCGAACGCAGAAGCGGTGGGTTACCAATGCATTCTCCAGATACTGGATCATCCGGAGTAAAACACTGGAAACAATAGATTCCACAGGAATTTTGCACAGTGCACGGTGTGCTATCGTCTCCGAATGAATGACCATGGGGGAGTGGACAATATTAGAGCGTCTCTTGGAGGCGGCTGTCCAACAGCATTCTACTATGATCGGAAGGTAAGAGGGAAAGTGAGGATACTTTGTAAAAGTGTTAGCAGGAGTGTGTGTTTGATCAAGTGCTGAAAGTGATTGTGTATAGAGAGAGGACTGTACAACCCCCCCGCTAAAACCCCAACAAAGATTCATAACAATATGCAAAAAAATGTGAACCAAAAGGAAATAATTTGATAACAGAGCTGTCACTTGAGATGAAACACGGTGGCGCTTTCCTTCTAGAACAGAACTGTCTGGTGGCTTTCAGCACTGGATAGCTCCCATTTAGCGTCTGCTTAGTAGCCTACACTAGAGCCAGCTTTACTTTGCAATCGCTAATTGTCTCTATATCTTGTTTGTTTAACAATCAAGTCTATCATCTCTGCATATCTGAACTGAAACATTTTTGTTTTCGTGCTTGTTTGTTTTGTAGGATCCTCCTAACTGTGGTGGTGATCTTCCGGATTCTAATCGTTGCGATCGTTGGAGAGACGGTCTATGATGACGAGCAGTCCATGTTTGTGTGCAACACCCTGCAGCCCGGCTGTAACCAGGCCTGCTACGACAAGGCGTTCCCCATTTCCCACATCAGATATTGGGTGTTTCAGATTATTCTGGTGTGCACCCCCAGTCTCTGTTTCATCACTTACTCTGTGCACCAGTCCGCCAAGCAGAAGGAGCGCTTGGAGCGAGGGTACTCCACCGTGTTCCTCTCCTTGGACAAGCGCCATGATTCCATCAAAAGAGACGACAGCAAAAAGATGAAAAACACCATTGTAAATGGAGTACTTCAGAACACAGAGAACTCCACCAAAGAAGCAGAGCCCGACTGCTTGGAGGTGAAGGACATCCCAAATTCAGCCATGAGAACTAGTGGAAAGTCTAAAATGAGGAGGCAGGAGGGAATCTCAAGATTCTACATCATCCAAGTGGTTTTCCGAAACGCGCTAGAGATAGGGTTCCTGGTGGGTCAATATTTCCTGTACGGATTCAATGTCCCCGCGGTGTATGAATGTGATCGATACCCCTGCATCAAAGATGTAGAATGCTACGTTTCCAGGCCCACGGAAAAGACAGTGTTTCTGGTCTTCATGTTTGCGGTCAGTGGCGTCTGTGTGCTCCTGAACTTGGCTGAACTCAATCATCTTGGGTGGAAGAAGATCAAAGTAGCTGTCAAAGGCGTGCAGGCCAGGAGGAAGTCCATCTACGAGATCCGTAACAAAGACTTGCCGAGAATGAGCATGCCAAATTTCGGCCGCACTCAATCAAGTGACTCTGCCTATGTGTAGCTGTCGATTTTAATACAACTGAATGGGAACAATTGTAGCCTACAAAGAATTCACATATATTTAATAATAATGTGGTAGATATTTTATCTCACCGACCTCGTTTGCGAAGTAGGTCGGGTATATCGATTTTATTTGTATTTTATGGATAAGTAAAAAACAAACGGACCAAAACGTTTGTTTGTCATATATATATATATACACACACATACGAGAAGGCACTGATGCAACTTTTTAGTATGGTTTATCCTATATTTTGGAAAGTGTTCACATATTCACTCTGTCGTTCACTTCAGTAGTTGAACATGGAGCAAATATCAAATCATCAAATCAAATGTATTTATATAGCCCTTCGTACATCAGCTGATATCTCAAAGTGCTGTACAGAAACCCAGCCTAAAACCCCAAACAGCAAGCAATGCACGTGTAGAAGCACGGTGACTAGGAAAACTCCCTAGAAAGGCCAAAACCTAGGAAGAAACCTAGAGAGGAACCAGGCTATGTGGGGTGGCCAGTCCTCTTCTGGCTGTGCCGGGTGGAGATTATAACAGAACATGGCCAAGATGTTCAAATGTTCATAAATGACCAGCATGGTCCAATAATAATAAGGCAGAACAGTTGAAACTGGAGCAGCAGCACGGCCAGGTGGACTGGGGACAGCAAGGAGTCATCATGTCAGGTAGTCCTGAGGCATGGTCCTAGGGCTCAGGTCCTCCGAGAGAGAGAAAGAAAGAGAGAAAGAAAGAGAGAATTAGAGAGAGCACACTTAAATTCACACAGGACACAGAATATGACAGGAGAAGTACTCCAGATATAACAAACTGACCCTAGCCCCCCGACACATAAACTACTGCAGCATAAATACTGGAGGCTGAGACAATACTTGCACTAAATATGAATAATGAGGCAAAATATATCCGATTTGTGCTATGACGTCTTTTAATGACATTTTGCCGATTTTAAACTCCACATATCATTATAGGCACGAAACATACACATTATTTGGCAGTTTTAGGGTCAATATTCCTCAAATGTACACACATGCATATTCATTCCTCTAGTAGGTTAGATCACTCCTTTCACATATTTGTCAGATAGATCTATGATATTAGCACTATAAGTTGTTTTGGTTGCCTGAGTTTGCACCATTGACCTTAACCAATGTGATCACTCCATTGGGGAAAGGGGGGTTGCTGCAAATGCTGACAATTTTCTTGACTTTTTATTTACACCCAAGCGCCCATTCCTTTTATTTATGGGGAAATTGATTGTCTTGATTTTCATGTCATCAAGTGCCATATTTGTACATAAATATAAACATGACCATCTATAAAGTATTCTCTTCATTGTGAAAGCTTTAATTCCAGTAAAGGCTGTTGTCATCTTTGATTTGAATCACTGTGGTTTCTATATAAATGGCATGCTACTATATTATATTATTATTATTATTATTATGCTAAATGACATATATATTATTATCTCTCGTTTCATTTGCAACATACAAAAATAAACAACCTTTGCATACTCAAAAAGTATTGACGAGCAATTAGTCAAATAGACGACACATCTATAGTAAGCTGGAATCAATAACAAAGGGCAATAGATGTTGGCCCCTGGTGCTTCCATTTTAAAAAGCAATGATTTAAAGTATCAATGTACACTACATGGCGAAAGGTATGTGGACACCCCTTCAAATTAGTGGATTCGTATATTTCAGCCACACCCGTAGCTGACAGGTGTATAAAATCGGGCACACAGTCATGCAATCTCCATAGACAAACATTGGCAGTAAAATGGCCTGTACTGAAGAGCTCAGTGACTTTCAACGCGGCACGGTCATAGGATGCAACCTTTCCAACAAGTCAGTTCGTCAAATTTCTACCCTACTAGAGCTGCCCCGGTCAACTGTAAATGCTGTTATCGTGAAGGGGAACATCTAGGAGCAACAACAGCTCAGCTGCGAAGTGGTAAGTCACACAAGCTCACAGAAGGAGACCGCCGAGCGCAGAAGCACATAGCGCATAAAAATCGTCTGTCCTCAGTTGCAACACTCACTTACAGAGATCCAAATTGCCTCTGGAAGCAACATCAGCACAATAACTATTCGTCGGGAGCTTCTTGAAATGGGTGTCCTTAGCCGAGCAGCCACACACAAGCCTAAGATCAACAAGGACGAAGCCAAGCATCGTCTGGAGTGGTGTAAAGTTCACCGCCATTAGACTCTGGAGTGAGGAATCATGTTTCACCACCTGGCTGTCTGATGGAAGAATCTGGGTTTGGTGTATGCCAGGAGAACGCTACCTGCCCCAATACATAGTGCCAACTGTAAAGTTTGGTGAAAGAGGAATACTTGTCTGGGGATGTTTTTCATGGTTCGGGCCACTTTGTTCCAGTGAAGGGAAATCTTAAAGCAACAGCATTCAATGACATTCTAGACGCTTCTGTGCTTCAAACTTCGTGGCAACATCTTAGGGAAGGCTCTTTCCTGTTTCAGCATGACAATGCTCCCATCCACAAAGTGAGGTCCATACAGAAATGATTGTCATGATCGATGTGACAGAATTTGACAATTCTGCACAGAGCCCTGACCTCAACTCAATACTGGGGCCCCTCCTGTTCAGCCTGTACATTAATGATCTGCCTTCTGTATGTACTGGGTCTGAAGTTCAAATGTATGCAGATGATACAGTGATATATGTGCATGCAAAGAGCAAACAACAAGCTGCACAAGAACTCACTACTGTAATGGTCCAGGTTACAAAGTGGCTCTGTGACTCGTGTTTGCATCTCAATGTGAAAAAAACTGTTTGCATGTTCTTCACAAAGAGGGCAACAGATGCTACTGAGCCAGATGTCTATGTGTCAGGGGAGAAGCTCCAGGTGGTATCTAATTTTAAGTACCTTGGCATCATACTTGATTCCAACCTCTCTTTTAAAAAGCATGTGAAAAAGGTCATTCAAATAACTAAATTCAATCTAGCTAATTTCCGATTTATACGAAATTGTTTGACTACAGAGGTAGCAAAACTGTACTTCAAATCTATGATATACTCCCCCACTTAACATACTGCTTGACTAGTTGGGCCCAAGCTTGCTGTACAACATTAAAACCTATTCAGTCTGTCTACAAACAGGCTCTCAAAGTGCTTGATAGGAAGCCCAATAGCCATCATCATTGTCACATCCTTAGAAAACATGAGCTCTTGAGTTGGGAAAATCTTGTGCAATACACCGACGCATGTCTTGTATTCAAGATCCTTAATGGCCTGGCTGCCCCTCCACTCAATATTTTTGTTAAACAGAAAACCCAGACATATGGCAGCAGATCCACAAGGTCTGCCATAAGAGGTGACTGTATAGTTCCCCTAAGGAAAAGCACCTTTAGTAAATCTGCATTCTCTGTGAGAGCTTCCCATGTCTGGAATACACTGCCATCAGACACACATAACTGCACCACATATCACACTTTCACAAAATGCTTGAAGACATGGCTAAAGGTCAATCAGATTTGTGAACATGGTCCCTAGCTGTGTGTTGCCACTTTCCATGTTGTCTGTAGCTTGTGAGGTATGGAAACACTTTGTTGCTTTTATGAATTTTGTCTTGCTGCTTTTTGTTCTATGTTGCTCTGCCTGTATGCTATGTCTTGCTTGTCCTATGTTGCTATGTTGCTATGTTGCTATGTTGCTATGTCTATGGTGCTATTGTCTATATTGTAATTGTTTTTAATAACCTGCCCAGGGACTGCGGTTGAAAATTAGCCGGCTGGCTAAAACCGGCACTTTTACTGAAACGTTGATTAATGTGCACTGTCCCTGTAAAAATAAAATAAACTAAACTAAACTCCGTCGAACACGTTTGGAATGCCGAATGCAAGCCAGGCCTTATTGCCCGCAGGCGGCCAGTTGGGGACATCTGCCATAGAGAATGAGTGGGTTCAGCCTTCTGCACACCCACAAGGTCACGTAGAAAAGTGCCTTCTGCACTCCCACAAGGTCACGTAGAAAAGTGCCTTCTGCACTCCCACAAGGTCACGGAGAAAAGTGCCTTCTGCACTCCCACAAGGTCACGGAGAAAAGTGCCTTCTGCACTCCCACAAGGTCATGGAGAAATGTGCTGAACACTGAAACCCGTTTCCCCAGAGAGTCGGACTCTCCCCAGCTAACGAATCATGAATGCTGGGTGCAAGAATGGGGAGGGTCTGGAGTGTTGGTGGACAGGTATGGCTGCCAAGATGACTCAGCAAATCTGAGGAACAGAAATGGAAGCTCCAAGGCCCTGACAGATCAATATCAAATTCAGCAGCGACTTTGGATGCTCCCACCAACTCTCCAACACGCAACAAGCTCTGCTCGGTTGGATTGGCTGGCTAATGGCCTATTCCTGCTTCCTGTCTGTCTGTCTGTCTGTCTGGCTGGCTGTCTGTCTGACAGTCTGTCAGTCAGACAGATGCAGCTTAGCACTTGGTGTATTGGATTAGTGGTTTCTAACATTTCCCTTTGTAACCTTCATGAAAGGCTATCTGAGAACACAGGACAGGCTCCGACTGGTAACAGGAAGTACTTAGCTACGGCTAAATATAGCTACACTGAACCTCAGTCTGATCACACACTGGCTGCATGAAGTCCTTGTATTTTCTGAACGTCTATCTAGCAAATATGAATCTCCAATCCACAACCTTTATAGAAATGTCTTACTGTTTTTCATACATATCTAAAAAGGTATGCCCTGTTTACACTCTAAACAGCGTACTTTTCATTCAGATATGCAGATATACAAATACTAAAGGAAAATAAAGAAAGATTCATTCTGGCGATTCATGTTATGCTTCTAACTGTTTATCTCGAGGCATATGTTAATATCACATTAATGCGGCTAATAAATATTTAATAAAGGCGTCATCATCTGACTGCTGTCCATCATGCGTGCTACTTTTAGCGCCGATGCTAACAAAATAAAACATTTAGAGCTGCAGTGATTGTAAAGACGAGTGTTTGTTTCTATTACAACATACAGATTGTGTGTGTGTGTGTTTGTTTGTTTAACTATCCCTGCGGATACCAGAAGTCCTCACAAGGATAGTAACATAAGAACATGTCAGAGAAGTGGAGATGTTTTGCCTGTCCCCATGAGGAAAAATGCTATTTTAGCCTGAGGGGCAAGGTTTAAGGTTACATTTAGGGTCAGGTTTAGGAGTTAGGGTTAGGTTTATGAGTTAGGGGTTAAGGTTAGGTTTAGGAGTTACGGTCAGGTTTAGGAGTTACAGTCAGGTTTATGAGTTAGGGTTAGGGTTAGGAGTTAGGGTTAGGTTTATGAGTTAGGGTTAGGGTTAGGAGTTAGGGTTAGGTTTATGAGTTCGGGTTAGGTTTATGAGTTAGTTAGGGTTAGGGTTAGGGTTAGTTAGGTTAGGTTTATGGAGTTAGGTTTTATGAGTTAGGGTTAGGGTTAGGAGTTAGGGTTAGGTTTATGAGTTCGGGTTAGGTTTATGAGTTAGGGTTAGGGTTATGAGTTAGGGTTAGGTTTATGAGTTAGGGTTAGGGTTAGGAGTTAGGGTTAGGAGTTAGGGTTAGGTTTATGAGTTAGGGTTAGGTTTATGAGTTAGGGTTAGGAGTTAGGGTTAGGGTTAGGAGTTAGGATTAGGTTTATGAGTTAGGGTAACAGACGAACGTAACAAAAATAAATTATAACAAACATACAATAATAAAAAATAAAAATAAAAAAAATAAAAAAAATAACGAGACATTGGATCACCTGCCGTAGGCTACATAATATACATTACGTGTGAAACATTCTGTGAGGATTATATATAGATTCAATCAATGAGATGTGGGGGGAGATTCTCCATATAGTCAATAAAAGGCTGCCAAATTCTGTAAAATGTCTTTAACTTATTCCTCAAGCAGTAAGTGGTTTTCTCCAAAGGGATACAACTATTAACTTCCGAAAGCCACATTGCAACTGGCAGGGAGGAATCCAATTTCCATTTCAAGGCAATAGATTTCTTGGCAATCACTAGCAATATTTCTGTTAGCTTTATAGTATGGCTTTGCCTAAGATTGGTGTTAGTAAAGTTACCCAGTAGACAGACCTCCGGGTCTAAAGGGAATGCAACCCCGTGAATTGAGGATATGGTATCGCATACCCCCTGCCAGAAACCGTGTAGTTTTGAACACTGCCAAGTGGAATGGAGGAATGTTCCTTCATCTGAGCCACATCTAAAACATAGGGAGGAGATATCTGGGTTGAACTTGTGCAGTCTAGATGGGGTGATATAGAGCTGATGGAGGAAATTAAACTGGATCAGTCTGTATCTGGAGTTCAATGTGGATGTATCCCCATCCCTGCATAGGTCACTCCATAGATCCTCATCAAGATCAATACCCAGATCTTTCTCCCATCTAAGTCAGGGTTTATCTAGCCCAGGCAGTGTTAGTCCTGACATAAGAGCATTGTAAACATGGGAAATGGTCTTGAACAGTGGTTGGTCTGCCTGGCAGAGTTGTTCAATAGGTGACATCTTAGGTAGGTTCCATTGTCCCTTGAGAGTCACCCTAATAAAGTTTCGTAGTTGTAGGTAGCTAAAGAAGTCCCTGTTAGGCAAGTGGTATTTCTGTTTCAGCTGATCAAAAGACATAAGAACTCCGGTCCCCACGAGGACACCAATACAAAACTCTGTGTGTGTGTTTCCTCCGGAGATTATTCAACCCAGCAGGAACCACTCAGAGTCACTCAACATAAATATTCATACTAAACTTGCTTACAGCACACACAAGTGATCCATGGACTGTCTTTCAGAGAGCCCTTCTCTAAAAATGTATGAATTCAGATCATTCTTTCGAAATATACTTTTGACCATAAACAACCGTAAAAAATCACTATGTCCATTTCTGAAAATAGTTGTTTTATCATTACAATATGTGTTATGATCATACACAATCATCACTCATCTTCAGAGCTTCCAAGATAAGAAACCCAGCCAACCTGCCTACACTCTTAGAAAAAAGTGCCCTCTAGAACCTAAAAGGGTTCTTTGGCTGTCCCCATAGGGGAACCCTTTGAAGAAACCTTTTTGGTTCCAGGTAGAATTGTTTTGGGGTCCATGTAGAATCCTTTCTACAGAGGGTTCTACATGGAACCAAAAAAATGTTCTACCTGGAACCAAAAAGGGTTCTCCTATGGGGACAGTCGAAGAACCCATTTGGAACACTTTTCCCCCCAAGAGTGTACCTTTTCCTCAAACGTAAGTAGAAACATCAAAGAGAGTAAATAGATCCTCCTCTCTAAGATTGTTCCATGTGTCTAATATTCTACATGGATCCTCCTCTCTAAGAGTGTTCCATGTGTCTAATATTCTACATGGATCCTCCTCTCTAAGAGTGTTCCATGTGTCTAATATTCTACATGGATCCTCCTCTCTAAGATTGTTCCATGTGTCTAATATTCTACATGGATCCTCCTCTCTAAGAGTGTTCCATGTGTCTAATATTCTACATGGATCCTCCTCTCTAAGATTGTTCCATGTGTCTAATATTCTACATGGATCCTCCTCTCTAAGAGTGTTCCATGTGTCTAATATTCTACATGGATCCTCCTCTCTAAGATTGTTCCATGTGTCTAATATTCTACATGGATCCTCCTCTCTAAGATTGTTCCATGTGTCTAATATTCTACATGGATCCTCCTCTCTAAGAGTGTTCCATGTGTCTAATATTCTACATGGATCCTCCTCTCTAAGATTGTTCCATGTGTATAATATTCTACATGGATCCTCCTCTCTAAGAGTGTTCCATGTGTCTAATATTCTACATGGATCCTCCTCTCTAAGAGTGTTCCATGTGTCTAATATTCTACATGGATCCTCCTCTCTAAGAGTGTTCCATGTGTCTAATATTCTACATGGATCCTCCTCTCTAAGAGTGTTCCATGTGTCTAATATTCTACATGGATCCTCCTCTCTAAGAGTGTTCCATGTGTCTAATATTCTACATGGATCCTCCTCTCTAAGAGTGTTCCATGTGTCTAATATTCTACATGGATCCTCCTCTCTAAGAGTGTTCCATGTGTCTAATATTCTACATGGATCCTCCTCTCTAAGAGTGTTCCATGTGTATAATATTCTACATGGATCCTCCTCTCTAAGAGTGTTCCACGTGTCTAGTATTCTACATGGATCCTCCTCTCTAAGAGTGTTCCACGTGTCTAGTATTCTACATGGATCCTCCTCTCTAAGAGTGTTCCATGTGTCTAGTATTCTACATGGATCCTCCTCTCTAAGAGTGTTCCATGTGTCTAGTATTCTACATGGATCCTCCTCTCTAAGAGTGTTCCATGTGTCTAGTATTCTACATGGATCCTCCTCTCTAAGAGTGTTCCATGTGTCTAGTATTCTACCTGCCAATATGTCCAACACTGAGAGGGTCTGTCTCGGGTTTGGAGCAGACTAAGACATCAAAGCAACCTTGGGAATAGAAGGCAGATCTGATGTTGAAGTGCCTGAGGCCTGGTCACATGCATAAATACTGTGTGTGTGTGTGTGTGTGTGTGTCACTTCTGCACTGCACTTCACTGTCTAATAGGGGCTATTCCTCTAATAGAAACACTAAAGGAGAACAACAGCTCTTACTTCATATTCATAAGGTCTTCTGTTTATTTTGTAACTATATTTCCTACAGAGAGCTGCTTCAGCATACGTTTAGAGTGCACTAATAACACAAAGACTTGAAAGAGACTGGTTGTCTTTCTGCATGTGAATTTACACACTCTTCTGAAATATGCAGGTCCATCTCAGACAGCTCATCAGTCAATACATCAATACTCATAGTCAATACGTCAATACTCATACATCAATGAACACCTAACATAGGGTGATGATGGCCAGGTAAGAGGGAAGGTGAGGGAAGGAAAGGGAAGGAGTGGGAAGGAAGGAGAGGGAAGGAGAGCGAAGGAAAGGGAAGGAATGAGAGGGAAGGAGAGGGATGGAGAGGGAAGGAGAGGGAAGGAAGGAGAGGGAAGGAGTGGGAAGGAGAGGGAAGGAAGGAGAGGGAAGGAGAGGGAAGGAGAGCGGAAGGAAAGGGAAGGAATGAGAGGGAAGGAGAGGGATGGAGAGGGAAGGAGAGGGAAGGAAAGGGAAGGAATGAGAGGGAAGGAGAGGGAAGGAGAGGGAAGGAAGGAGAGGGAAGGAGTGGGAAGGAAGGAGAGGGAAGGAGTGGGAAGGAAAGGGAAGGAATGAGAGGGAAGGAGGGGAAGGAAGGAGAGGGAAGGAAGGAGAGGGAAGGAGAGGGAAGGAAAGGGTAGAAATGATAGGGAAGGAGAGGGAAGGAAGGAGAGGGAAGGAGTGGGAAGGAGAGGGAATGAAGGAGAGGGTAGAAATGAGAGGGAAGGAGAGGGAAGGAGAGGGAAAGAAGGAGAGGGAAGGAATGAGAGGGAAGGAGAGGGAAGGAGAGGGAAGGAAGGAGAGGGAAGGAGTGGGAAGGAAGGAGAGGGAAGGAGTGGGAAGGAAAGGGAAGGAATGAGAGGGAAGGAGTGGGAAGGAGAGGGAAGGAATGAGAGGGAAGGAGAGGGAAGGAAGGGAAGGAATGAGAGGGAAGGAGAGGGAAGGAATGAGAGGGAAGGAAGGAGAGGGGAGGAGAGGGAAGGAGAGGGAAGGAAAGGGTAGAAATGAGAGGGACCAGAAGTCCCCACAAGAATAATAAACAAACAACAATTTGACCAACGGGTCAAATGCTATTTCTACAGGGTTTAGGGTTACGGTTAGAATAAGTGTTAGGGTTAGAATTAGGATTAGGATTAGGGTTAGGAGCTAGGGTAAGGGTTAGGAGCTAGGGTTAGGTTTTTGGGTTAGAGAAAGAGTACCGGTTAGGGTTAAGGAAAATATGATTGTAGATGGGAGAGGGAAGGAATGAGAGGGAAGGAGAGGTAAGGAGAGGGAAGGAAGGGAAGGAATGAGAGGGAAGGAGAGGGAAGGAAGGAGAGGGAAGGAAGGAGAGGGAAGGAAGGAGAGGGAAGGAGTGGGAAGGAGAGGGAATGAAGGAGAGGGAAGGAATGACAGGGAAGGAGAGGGAAGGAAGGAGAGGGAAGGAGTGGGAAGGAAGGAGAGGGAAGGAGTGGGAAGGAGATGGAAGGAATGAGAGGGAAGGAGAGGGAAGGAAGGGAAGGAATGAGAGGGAAGGAGAGGGAAGGAAGGAGAGGGAAGGAAGGAGAGGGAAGGAGAGGGAAGGAGAGGGAAGGAAAGGGTAGAAATGAGAGGGAAGGAGTGGGAAGGAGAGGGAATGAAGGAGAGGGAAGGAATGAGAGGGAAGGAATGAGAGGGAAGGAGTGGGAATGAGAGGGAAGGAATGAGAGGGAAGGAGAGGGAAGGAAGGAGAGGGAAGGAGAGGGAAGGAATGAGAGGGAAGGAGAGGGAAGGAAAGGGAAGGAAGGAGAGGGAAGGAGAGGGAAGGAATGAGAGCGAAGGAGAGGGAAGGAAAGGGAAGGAATGATAGGGAAGGAGAGGGAAGGAGAGGGAAGGAGAGGGAAGGAATGAGAGGGAAGGAGAGGGAAGGAATGAGAGGGAAGGAGAGGGAAGGAGAGGGAAGGAAGGAGAGGGAAGGAGAGGGAAGGAATGAGAGGGAAGGAAAGGGAAGGAAAGGGAAGGAATGAGAGGGAAGGAGAGGGAAGGAAAGGGAAGGAATGAGAGGGAAGGAATGAGAGGGAAGGAGAGGGAAGGAAAGGGAAGGAAGGAGAGGGAAGGAGAGGGAAGGAATGAGAGCGAAGGAGAGGGAAGGAAAGGGAAGGAATGATAGGGAAGGAGAGGGAAGGAGAGGGAAGGAATGAGAGGGAAGGAGAGGGAAGGAATGAGAGGGAAGGAGAGGGAAGGAGAGGGAAGGAAGGAGAGGGAAGGAGAGGGAAGGAATGAGAGGGAAGGAGAGGGAAGGAAAGGGAAGGAATGAGAGGGAAGGAGAGGGAAGGAAAGGGAAGGAATGAGAGGGAAGGAGAGGGAAGGAGAGGGAAGGAGAGGCAAGGAAGGGGAGGGAAGGAGAGGGAAGGAATGAGAGGGAAGGAGAGGGAAGGAAAGGGAAGGAATGAGAGGGAAGGAGAGGGAAGGAAAGGGAAGGAAAGAGAGGGAAGAAGAGGGAAGGAGTGGGAAGGAAGGAGAGCGAGGTTCTCCTGGTGCAGCCAGTACTTGAAGCTTCCTGTGTGGGCAGGGTACCCACTGGAGTCAACACCGCGGCCCTGGGCACAGTGCCCATGACATTAAGGATTTATGAGGTCATAGGGGTTCACGGAGTTAGAGCCCAAATGAGGTGAAGCAGCAAAGAGAATAATGATAATGCAATGTCATGCTGTCACCTCGGCCCACCCAACACGTCACTACCACCTAGGCTGGCTGGCTGGCTGGCAGCGGGGCCACACTTCAAATACAGTCAAGTGGGTGTTAGCAAAGTGTGTGTGTGTGTGTGTGGACTTGTTTAACTATTCTTGTGGGGACCAGAAGTCCCCACAAGAATAATAAACAAACAACAATTTGACCAACGGGTCAAATGCTATTTCTACAGGGTTTAGGGTTACGGTTAGAATAAGTGTTAGGGTTAGAATTAGGATTAGGATTAGGGTTAGGAGCTAGGGTAAGGGTTAGGAGCTAGGGTTAGGTTTTTGGGTTAGAGAAAGAGTACCGGTTAGGGTTAAGGAAAATATGATTTTAGATGGGACTGAATTGTGTGTCCCCACAAGGTTAGCTGTACAAGACTGTGTGTGTACAGTTTTAGCAGCGCTCAGTTGTTTGAATAAGCAGCCAGCTCATCGGAATCTGATATTAACTTCCTTTAGGTCCACAGGAAGTGCTATCAAAGCAGAGATAGGTATTTCTGTGTTGTCAACATTTTTACTTCAGTCAGATACATTTTAGAGTCCTGTGTTGTGGCATTAGTGTCACTCAAGAAGAAGACATCAAATGACATGATGGACAGCTCAGTGCTTTACGATGGACAGCTCAGTGCTTTACGATGCACAGCTCAGTGCTGCACATGCTGTGACAGCAATAAAGTTAAGGAATTACCAAAGCTCCCTCTGTTAGATTGTTTACCAGTATTCATGCCCAACATTGTCAAAGAGAACACGACGCGTTAGCTTCTCATAAAACAATAAGCCATTGCAATGGATCACTTGGATCAGTTTCTGATTTCATGAGTTATGGAGAGGTTTCAAAGGCAGCCAGATCTGCCCGGCAACACCCACCCCAACAGACTACAGACAGGCAGAAAGGACTAGAGTCTCCCAGCTGTGGCCTCTTCCATGGGCTCTCTCCTATCCCCTCTCCTCACTCTCTGATTGCCAGTGTGTGTGTGTGTGTGTGTGTGTGTGTGGGGGGGGCTTCTACAGTAGTATGTAGTATCCTCAAAGAGAAGGTTTACAAGCACATGACCTCTCCCTCTGTATTATACATCACAAGGATGACCTTCGTGTCACAGCTGAAGCACCCCATGGGAATTGTGAGGAATGCTGCCAAAATCAGAAATTCCTATTCTCTTTGATGGTTGTTGTTCAGGCAGTGTTTTTCTCTCCTTAAATATCTCTCTCCCTCTAAGACAATCTTTCAAAAATATATGAGATGGGAAGTATTGATGTTCAGGGCCATTATTCATAAAGTATCGCCCTCTTATTATCCAAAAGGCAAAACTGATCCTAGATCAGCACTCCTACTCCAAGGCGCTTTAGGAATATGTGCCAAGTGCATGTTTTGTTGTGGCGATGAAATAATGTCAGGTGTGTTCTGTACTGTACTTGGTATGTTGGGTGTTAAGGTGTCTGTGGAGGTGTCAACCTTATGGTAATGATGGATTTCTAATGAGACAAAGAAACCTAGTGTGGTTCACAGTTCCCATGGAGACAGTGTGTGGGGGAAGGGCTGGCAAGACGTTACCTCAAGAGGACCTCTACTTCAACATCGATAAGACGTTACCTCAACAAGAGGACCTCTAATTCAACATCGATATGACGTTACCTCAACAAGAGGACCTCTAATTCCAACATCGATATGACATTACCTCAACAAGAGGTCCTCTACTTCAACATCGATATGACGTTACCTCAACAAGAGGTCCTCTACTTCAACATCGATATGACGTTACCTCAACAAGAGGTCCTCTACTTCAACATCGATAAGACATTACCTCAACAACATTTACATTACATTTAAGTCATTTAGCAGACGCTCTTATCTAGAGCGACTTACAAATTGGTGCATTCACCTTATGACATCCAGTGGAACAGCCACTTTACAATAGCATCTAAATCTTTTTTGGGGGGGTGAGAAGGATTACTTTATCCCCTATCCTAGGTATTCCTTAAAGAGGTGGGGTTTCAGGTGTCTCCGGAAGGTGGTGATTGACTCCGCTGTCCTGGCGTCGTGAGGGAGTTTGTTCCAGCATTGGGGGGCCAGAGCAGCGAACAGTTTTGACTGGGCTGAGCGGGAACTGTACTTCCTCAGTGGTAGGGAGGCGAGCAGGCCAGAGGTGGATGACCTCAGTGCCCTTGTTTGGGTGTAGGGCCTGATCAGAGCCTGGAGGTACTGAGGTGCCGTTCCCCTCACAGCTCCGTAGGCAAGCACCATGGTCTTGTAGCGGATGCGAGCTTCAACTGGAAGCCAGTGGAGAGAGCGGAGGAGCGGGGTGACGTGAGAGAACTTGGGAAGGTTGAACACCAGACGGGCTGCGGCGTTCTGGATGAGTTGTATGGGTTTAATGGCACAGGCAGGGAGCCCAGCCAACAGTGAGTTGCAGTAATCCAGACGGGAGATGACAAGTGCCTGGATTAGGACCTGCGCCGCTTCCTGTGTGAGGCAGGGTCGTACTCTGCGGATGTTGTAGAGCATGAACCTACAGGAACGGGACACCGCCTTGATGTTAGTTGAGAATGACAGGGTGTTGTCCAGGATCACGCCAAGGTTCTTAGCGCTCTGGGAGGAGGACACAACGGAGTTGTCAACCGTGATGGCGAGATCATGGAACGGGCAGTCCTTCCCCGGGAGGAAGAGCAGCTCCGTCTTGCCGAGGTTCAGCTTGAGGTGGTGATCCGTCATCCACACTGATATGTCTGCCAGACATGCAGAGATGCGATTCGCCACCTGGTCATCAGAAGGGGGAAAGGAGAAGATTAATTGTGTGTCGTCTGCATAGCAATGATAGGAGAAACCATGTGAGGTTATGACAGAGCCAAGTGACTTGGTGTATAGCGAGAATAGGAGAGGGCCTAGAACAGAGCCCTGGGGGACACCAGTGGTGAGAGCGCGTGGTGAGGAGACAGATTCTCGCCACGCCACCTGGTAGGAGCGACCTGTCAGGTAGGACGCAATCCAAGCGTGGGCCGCGCCGGAGATGCCCAACTCGGAGAGGGTGGAGAGGAGGATCTGATGGTTCACAGTATCGAAGGCAGCCGATAGGTCTAGAAGGATGAGAGCAGAGGAGAGAGAGTTAGCTTTAGCAGTGCGGAGCGCCTCCGTGATACAGAGAAGAGCAGTCTCAGTTGAATGACTAGTCTTGAAACCTGACTGATTTGGATCAAGAAGGTCATTCTGAGAGAAATAGCGGGAGAGCTGGCCAAGGACGGCACGTTCAAGAGTTTTGGAGAGAAAAGAAAGAAGGGATATTGGTCTGTAGTTGTTGACATCGGAGGGATCGAGTGTAGGTTTTTTCAGAAGGGGTGCAACTCTCGCTCTCTTGAAGACGGAAGGGACGTAGCCAGCGGTCAGGGATGAGTTGATGAGCGAGGTGAGGTAAGGGAGAAGGTCTCCGGAAATGAGACAAGAGGTCCTCTAATTCCAACATCGATATGACGTTACCTCAACAAGAGGTCCTCTACTTCCAACATCGATAAGACATTACCTCAACAAGAGGACCCCTAATTCCAACATCGATATGACATTACCTCAACAAGAGGACCCCTAATTCCAACATCGATATGACATTACCTCAACAAGAGGTCCTCTACTTCAACATCGATAAGACGTTACCTCAACAAGAGGACCTCTACTTCAACATCGATAAGACGTTACCTCAACAAGAGGTCCTCTAATTCCAACATCGATATGACATTACCTCAACAAGAGGACCTCTACTTCAACATCGATACTCACAGTCTGAGATTATTGTATCAAATTAGTTCATTATTTATAATCAGCAAGATAAACAGAGGAGGAGAGGTTAGATAATCACGGCTACAATAGAACCTCATCACTGATTGACAGAGCAAATCTGATTACTATCACTAGAGTTATCTTCAGAGCTCTTTATCAAACACTGTATAAACAATACCATTTCTCACACAATTTCGCTAGCTCTGCAGAGCAGTTATAGCATTCTAAAGCTGTTTAGTCAGGTGTTGCCACGCCACCGCAGGTGAGAAGATGAACAGGTGTGATTTTAACAGGCCAAGAGTTGCTAATGAACAGAAGGGTAGATTTTTCATAGAGCAGAAAACAGTATATAATCTCAGCACAAAAATAAACTTCCCTTTTTCAGGACCCTGTCTTTCAAAGATAATTAATAAAAATAACTTCACGGATCTTCATTGTATTGGGTTTAAACACAGTTTCCCATTCTTGTTCAATGAACCATAAATAATACATTTTTTTTAATTTTACCTTTATTTAACCAGGCAAGTCAGTTAAGAACAGATTCTTACTTTCAATGACTGCCTGTTCAGGGGCAGAACGACAGATTTGTACCTTGTCAGCTCGGGGGTTTGAACTCGCAACCTTCCGGTCACTAGTCCAACGCTCTAACCACTAGGTTACGCTGCCGCCCCGAACATGCACCTGTAGAACGGTCGTTAAGACACTAACAGTTTACAGACGGTAGGCATTTAAGGTCACAGTTATGAAAATGTAGGACACTAAAAGAGGCCTATCTACTGACTCTGAAAAACACCAAAAGAAATGCCCAGGGTCCCTGCTCATCTGCGTGAACGTGCCTTAGGCATGCTGCAAGGAGGCATGAGAACTTCAGATGTGGCCAGGGAAATAAATTGCAATGTCCGTACTGTGAGACGCCTAAGACATCGCTACAGGGAGACAGGGCGGACAGCTGATCATCCTCGCAGTGGCTGACCACGTGTAAAAACACCTGCACAGGATCGGTACATCCGAACATCACACCTGCGGGACAGGTACAGAATGGCAACAACAACTGCCTGAGTTATACCAGGAACGCACAATTCCTCCATCAGTGCTCAGACTGTCCGCAATAGGCTGAGAGAGGCTGGACTGAGGGCTTGTAGGCCTGCTGTAAGGCTTGTTCTCACCAGACATCACCGGCAACAACGTCGCTGGACCAGACAGTACTGGCAAAAAGCGCTCTTCTCTGACGAGTCACGGTTTTGTCTCGCCAGGGGTGATGGTCGGATTCGAGTTTATCGTCGAAGGAATGAGCGATACACCGAGGCCTGTACTCTGGAGCGGGATTAATTTGGAGGTGGAGGGTCCGTCATGGTCTGGGGCGGTGTGTCACAGCATCATTGGACTGAGCTTGTTGTCATTGCAGGCAATCTCAACGCTGTGCGTTACAGTGAAGACATCCTCCTCCCTCATGTGGTACCCTTCCTGCAGGAACTGACAACTCTGGTGCAGTCCATGAGGAGGAGATGCACTGCAGTACTTAACGCAGCTGGTGGCCACACCAGATACTGACGGTTACTTTTGATTTTGACCCCCGCTTTGTTCAGGGACACATTATTCCATTTTTGTTAGTCACATGTCTGTGGAACTTGTTCAGTTTATGTCTCAGTTGTCGAATCTTGTTATGTTCATACAAATATTTACACATGTTAAGTTTGCTGAAAATAAACACAGTTGACAGTGAGAGGACATTTATTTTTTGCTGAGTTTATCTACTGCACCACCCAGCATGCAACACTCTGAGCCAACCTGAGCCTGTAGGAGTCCATCTGCACTCTGGCTCCTAGCATAGACACTTTGTAACTCTCCTGCTTGAAAATAAGTTCATTAGACTACTGTCCCTATAATCCGTATGCCACCGCTGCCACCAAATGTCGCAAATCCATTTTTCTACTTCTTATCGTATCTGTTTCCAGAAAATCAGTAGAGGAGTGAGATTATTCTGGAGATGGTTTTAGCTTGGCCATTATCTCGACAACTCCAAATGCTGACACTATTTCATCATCATACACATCCTTGATATTAAACACAGGTAATTTCATCTCTATTATGTTTTTGGCGAGAAGGATAGGTCCCAGAACGGGTGGCCCCTTCCTCCCCCTTACATCATCTGTTCACATTTGTCACCTAGTTTACATTGGTTTCCTTCCCATAACTCCCCACCCACACCAGCATAATGCACCAAATAACATGAGCCTTTTTCATTCGGAAGTTGAGATGAATCATTGTGATTTTACACTGATTTCTATGATCTGTGATTAGAGGACCCATGAGTGGTAGACTCCAGAGGTAAAATGGGTGGAGTCCATTCAAGAATACGATCACTGGTTAATTTTCATTGGAAATCCGCTGCATATACTGTACCATCCAGCGGGTATTGGATAATACCAGGAGATTTTCACAACCACAAGACCTGACCAGGTGACCTCCAGGCCCTAGTGATAAACAATGGACATCTACAGTATGTGCATGAAGAGAAAAGTCTATACACTGTTAGGATGGCCTCCATGCCATGCCCTCAAGATCCAAAGATGGTGTCCGGTTTCCACAGAGTCACTGGGAATGCACACTGCTGTCTGGTTATTGGTGCTTCTGTGACCTCAAAGCTCTGACCTGACCGTGTGACCCCTACTGTGTCCAGTGTACTGTGGATCTCTGGGGGAATTATAGGAAGTGGTGCTCTATTTTTAATCTGATGGCTATTTAAAGATCCTCATGACATTCTACTCTCATACAAACACACACACAAGATGCAGTCACACTGGATGTCAACTGTCCCTCTGGATGTCAACTGTCACACTGGATGTCAACTATCCCTCTGGATGTCAACTGTCACTCTGGATGTCAACTGTCACTCTGGATGTCAACTGTCCCTCTGGTGTCAACTGTCCCTCTGGATGTCAACTGTCCCTCTGGATGTCAACTGTCCCTCTGGATGTCAACTGTCCCTCTGGATGTCAACTGTCACTCTGGTGTCAACTGTCCCTCTGGATGTCAACTGTCACTCTGGATGTCAACTGTCCTTCTGGATGTCAACTGTCACTCTGGATGTCATCTGTCCCTCTGGATGTCAACAGTCCCTCTGGATGTAAACTGTCCCTCTGGATGTCAACTGTCACTCTGGGTGTCAACTGTCACTCTGGATGTCAACTGTCACTCTGGATGTCAACTGTCCCTCTGTGTGTCAACAGGAATTCACTCAGCTGCTCCTCCAACACTCTAATCCATGTGTGTGTGTGTGTGTGTGTGTGCCTACGTGTGTCTGACAGAGGGAGAGAGATCGAAGGCACACGTGATGACCTTCCCCTGTAGTGATCTGTCCATACCTCCCCTGCAGTGATAGGAAGTGGTGATGACCTTCCCCTGTAGTGATCTGTCCATACCTCCCCTGCAGTGATAGGAAGTGGTGATGATGACCTTCCCCTGTAGTGATCTGTCCATACCTCCCCTGCAGTGATAGGAAGTGGTGATGACCTTCCCCTGTAGTGATCTGTCCATACCTCCCCTGCAGTGATAGGAAGTGGTGATGACCTTCCCCTGTAGTGATCTGTCCATACCTCCCCTGCAGTGATAGGAAGTGGCGATGACCTTCCCCTGTAGTGATCTGTCCATATCTCCCCTGCAGTGATAGGAAGTGGTGATGACCTTCCCCTGTAGTGATCTGTCCATATCTCCCCTGCAGTGATAGGAAGTGGTGATGACCTTCCCCTGTAGTGATATGTCCCGACCTCCCTTGCAGTGATCTGTGTCTACCTTCCCCTGTAGTGATCTGTCCCTACCTCCCCTGCAGTGATAGGAAGTGGTGATGACCTTCCCCTGTAGTGATCTGTCCATATCTCCCCTGCAGTGATAGGAAGTGGTGATGACCTTCCCCTGTAGTGATATGTCCCTCCTCCCCTGCAGTGATAGGAAGTGGTGATGACCTTCCCCTGTAGTGATCTGTCCATATCTCCCCTGCAGTGATAGGAAGTGGTGATGACCTTCCCCTGTAGTGATCTGTCCATACCTCCCCTGCAGTGATAGGAAGTGGTGATGACCTTCCCCTGTAGTGATCTGTCCCTACCTCACCTGTAGTGATATGTCCCTACCTCCCTTGCAGTGATCTGTCTACCTTCCCCTGTAGCGATATGTCCCGACCTCCCTTGCAGTGATCTGTGTCTACCTTCCCCTGTAGTGATATGTCCCTACCTCTCCTGCAGTGATAGGAAGTGGTGATGACCTTCCCCTGTAGCGATATGTCCCTACCTCCCCTGTAGTGATATGTCCCTACCTCCCTTGCAGTGATCTGTCTACCTTCCCCTGTAGCGATATGTCCCGACCTCCCTTGCAGTGATCTGTGTCTACCTTCCCCTGTAGTGATATGTCCATACCTCTCCTGCAGTGATAGGAAGTGGTGATGACCTTCCCCTGTAGTGATATGCCCCTAACTCCCTTGCAGTGATCTGTGTCTACCTTCCCCTGTAGCGATATGTCCCTACCTCCCTTGCAGTGATCTGTGTCTACCTTCCCCTGTAGTGATATGTCCCTACCTCCCCTGTAGTGATATATCCCTACCTCCCTTGCAGTGATCTGTGTCTACCTTCCCCTGTAGTGATATGTCCCTACCTCCCTTGCAGTGATCTGTGTCTACCTTCCCCTGTAGTGATATGTCCCTACCTCCCCTGTAGTGATATATCCCTACCTCCCTTGCAGTGATCTGTGTCTACCTTCCCCTGTAGTGATCTGTCACTACCTCCCCTGCAGTGATAGGAAGTGGTGATGACCTTCCCCTGTAGTGATCTGTCCATACCTCCCCTGCAGTCATAGGAAGTGGTGATGACCTTCCCCTGTAGTGATCTGTCCCTACCTCCCCTGCAGTGATAGGAAGTGGTGATGACCTTCCCCTGTAGTGATCTGTCCATACCTCCCCTGCAGTGATAGGAAGTGGTGATGACCTTCCCCTGTAGTGATCTGTCCATACCTCCCCTGCAGTCATAGGAAGTGGTGATGACCTTCCCCTGTAGTGATCTGTCCCTACCTCCCCTGCAGTGATAGGAAGTGGTGATGACCTTCCCCTGTAGTGATCTGTCCATATCTCCCCTGCAGTGATAGGAAGTGGTGATGACCTTCCCCTGTAGTGATATGTCCCGACCTCCCTTGCAGTGATCTGTGTCTACCTTCCCCTGTAGTGATCTGTCCATACCTCCCCTGCAGTGATAGGAAGTGGTGATGACCTTCCCCTGTAGTGATATGCCCCTAACTCCCTTGCAGTGATCTGTGTCTACCTTCCCCTGTAGCGATATGTCCCTACCTCCCTTGCAGTGATCTGTGTCTACCTTCCCCTGTAGTGATATGTCCCTACCTCCCCTGTAGTGATAGGAAGTGGTGATGACCTTCCCCTGTAGTGATCTGTCCCTACCTCACCTGTAGTGATATGTCCCTACCTCCCTTGCAGTGATCTGTCTACCTTCCCCTGTAGCGATATGTCCCGACCTCCCTTGCAGTGATCTGTGTCTACCTTCCCCTGTAGTGATCTGTCCATACCTCCCCTGCAGTGATAGGAAGTGGTGATGACCTTCCCCTGTAGTGATCTGTCCATATCTCCCCTGCAGTGATAGGAAGTGGTGATGACCTTCCCCTGTAGTGATCTGTCCATATCTCCCCTGCAGTGATAGGAAGTGGTGATGACCTTCCCCTGTAGTGATATGTCCCGACCTCCCTTGCAGTGATCTGTGTCTACCTTCCCCTGTAGTGATCTGTCCCTACCTCCCCTGCAGTGATAGGAAGTGGTGATGACCTTCCCCTGTAGTGATCTGTCCATATCTCCCCTGCAGTGATAGGAAGTGGTGATGACCTTCCCCTGTAGTGATATGTCCCTACCTCCCCTGCAGTGATAGGAAGTGGTGATGACCTTCCCCTGTAGTGATCTGTCCATATCTCCCCTGCAGTGATAGGAAGTGGTGATGACCTTCCCCTGTAGTGATCTGTCCATACCTCCCCTGCAGTGATAGGAAGTGGTGATGACCTTCCCCTGTAGTGATCTGTCCCTACCTCACCTGTAGTGATATGTCCCTACCTCCCTTGCAGTGATCTGTCTACCTTCCCCTGTAGCGATATGTCCCGACCTCCCTTGCAGTGATCTGTGTCTACCTTCCCCTGTAGTGATATGTCCCTACCTCTCCTGCAGTGATAGGAAGTGGTGATGACCTTCCCCTGTCGATATGTCCCTACCTCCCCTGTAGTGATATGTCCCTACCTCCCTTGCAGTGATCTGTCTACCTTCCCCTGTAGCGATATGTCCCGACCTCCCTTGCAGTGATCTGTGTCTACCTTCCCCTGTAGTGATATGTCCATACCTCCCTGCAGTGATAGGAAGTGGTGATGACCTTCCCCTGTAGTGATATGCCCCTAACTCCCTTGCAGTGATCTGTGTCTACCTTCCCCTGTAGCGATATGTCCCTACCTCCCTTGCAGTGATCTGTGTCTACCTTCCCCTGTAGTGATATGTCCCTACCTCCCCTGTAGTGATATATCCCTACCTCCCTTGCAGTGATCTGTGTCTACCTTCCCCTGTAGTGATATGTCCCTACCTCCCTTGCAGTGATCTGTGTCTACCTTCCCCTGTAGTGATCCCTACCTCCCTGCAGATCTGATAGTGATCCCTCCCCCTTGATAGGAAGTGGTGTGATCTGTGTCTACCTTCCCTAGTGATCTGTCCCTACCTCCCCTGCAGTGATCTTCCCTGTCATCTGTCCATACCTCCCCTGCAGTGATAGGAAGTGGTGATGACCTTCCCTGTAGTGATCTGTCCATACCCCCTGCAGTCATAGGAAGTGGTGATGACCTTCCCCTGTAGTGACCTTCCCTACTGTGATAGGAAGTGGTGATGACCTTCCCCTGTAGTGATCTGTCCATACCTCCCCTGCAGTGATAGGAAGTGGTGATGACCTTCCCCTGTAGTGATCTGTCCATACCTCCCCTGCAGTGATAGGAAGTGGTGATGACCTTCCCTGTGAGTGAGTGATAGGAAGTGGTGATGACCTCCCTGTCATCTGTCCATACCCCCCTAGTAGTGATATGTCCCGACCTCCCTTGCAGTGATCTGTGTCTACCTTCCCCCTGTAGTGATCTGTCCCTACCTCCCCTGCAGTGATAGGAAGTGGTGATGACCTTCCCCTGTAGTGATATGTCCATACCTCCCCCCTGTGCAGTGATAGGAAGTGGTGATGACCTTCCCTGAGTGATCTGTCCATACCTCCCCTGCAGTGATAGGAAGTGATGACCTTCCCCTGTATCCCTACCTCCTGTAGTGATATGTCCCCCTCCTGTAGTGATAGGCAGTGATCTGTCTACCTTCCCCTGTAGTGTCCCTAGCAGTGATATGTCTACCTTCCCCTGTAGTGATATGTCCCTACCTCCCCTGCAGTGATAGGAAGTGGTGATGACCTTCCCCTGTAGTGATCTGTCCATACCTCCCCTGCAGTGATAGGAAGTGGTGATGACCTTCCCCCTGTGAGTGATCTGTCTACCTTCCCCTGTATGTCCCTACCTCCTCTGAGTGATCTGTCCCTACCTCCCCTCCCCTGCAGTGATCTGGTGATGACCTCTACCTTCCCCTGTAGTGATATGTCCCTACCTCCCCTGCAGTGATAGGAAGTCTACCTTCCCCTGTAGCGATATGTCCCTACCTCCTTGGTGATCTGACCTTCCCCTGTAGTGATATGTCCCTACCTCCCCTGCAGTGATAGGTCTACCTTCCCCTGGTGATATGACCTACCTCCCCTGTAGTGATCTGTCCATACCTCCCCTGCAGTGATAGGAAGTGGTGATGACCTTCCCCTGTTGTGATATGTCCCTACCTCCCCTGCAGTGATCTGTCTACCTTCCCCTGTTGTGATATGTCCCTACACCCCCTGCAGTGATAGGAAGTGGTGATGACCTTCCCCTGTAGTGATATGTCCCTACCTCCCTTGCAGTGATCTGTCTACCTTCCCCTGTAGTGATATGTCCGAACATCCCCTGCAGTGATCGGTCTACCTTCCCCTACAGCGATATGTCCCTACCTCCCCTGCAGTGATCTGTCTACCTTCCCCTGTAGTGATATGTCCCTACCTCCCATGCAGTGATCTGTCTACCTTCCCCTGTAGCGATATGTCCCTACCTCCCCCTTGCAGTGATCTGTCTACCTTCCCCTGTAGCGATATGTCCCTACCTCCCTTGCAGTGATCTGTGTCTACCTTCCCCTGTAGTGATATGTCCATACCTCCCTTCCCCTGATATGCCCCTAACTCCCTTGCACCTCCTTCCCCTGTAGTGATATGTCCCTTGCAGTGATCTGTCTACCTTCCCCTGTAGTGATATATCCCTACCTCCCTTGCAGTGATCTGTCTACCTTCCCCTGTAGCGATATGTCCCTACCTCCTCTGCAGTGATCTGTGTCTACCTTCCCCTGTAGTGATATGTCCCTACCTCCCCTGCAGTGATAGGAAGTGGTGATGACCTTCCCCTGTAGTGATCTGTCCATACCTCCCCTGCAGTGATAGGAAGTGGTGATGACCTTCCCCTGTAGTGATATGTCCCTACCTCCCCTGTAGTGATATGTCCCTACCTCCCTTGCAGTGATCTGTCTACCTTCCCCTGTAGTGATATGTCCCTACCTCCTCTGCAGTGATCTGTGTCTACCTTCCCCTGTAGTGATATGTCCCTACCTCCCCTGCAGTGATAGGAAGTGGTGATGACCTTCCCCTGTAGTGATCTGTCCATACCTCCCCTGCAGTGATAGGAAGTGGTGATGACCTTCCCCTGTAGCGATATGTCCCTACCTCCCCTGTAGTGATATGTCCCTACCTCCCCTGTAGTGATATGTCCCTACCTCCCTTGCAGTGATCTGTCTACCTTCCCCTGTAGCGATATGTCCCTACCTCCTCTGCAGTGATCTGTGTCTACCTTCCCCTGTAGTGATATGTCCCTACCTCCCCTGCAGTGATCTGTCCTTCCCCTGTAGTGATCTGTCCATACCTCCCCTGCAGTGATAGGAAGTGGTGATGACTTCCCCTCCCCTGTAGTGATATGATGATGTCCCTACCTCCCCCTACCTTGCAGTGATCTGTCTACCTTCCCCTGTCTATGTCCCTACATCCCTGCAGTGATCTGTCCCTTCCCCTGTAGTGATATGTCCCTCCCCTGCAGTGATCTGTCTACCTTCCCCTGTAGTGATATGTCCCTCCCCTATGTCCCCACCTCCCTTGCAGTGATCTGTCCCTTCCCTGTAACGATATGTCCCTCCTCCCTTGCAGTGATCTGTCCCCTTCCCCTGCCCCACCCTCCCCTACCTCCCTTGCAGTGATCTGTCCCTTCCCCTGCTCCCTCCTCCCTTGCAGTGATCTGTCTACCTTCCCCTCCCTCCCCTGTCAGTGATATGTCCCTACCTCCTTCCTGTAGTGATATGTCCCTACCTCCCCTGCAGTGATCTGTCCCTGCTCCCTCCCCTGCAGTGATCTGTCCCTTCTCCTTCCCCTGCAGTGATCTGTCCCTGCTCCCTCCCCTGCAGTGATCTGTCCCTGCTCCCTCCCCTGCAGTGATCTGTCCCTGCTCCTCCCCTGCAGTGATATGTCCCTCCCTCCCCTGCAGTGATCTGTCCCTGTCCCTCCCCTGCAGTGATCCCCTGCTCCCTGCAGTGATCTGTCCCTGCTCCCTCCCCTGCAGTGATCTGTCCCTGCTCCCTCCCCTGCAGTGATCTGTCCCTTCCCTCCCTGCAGTGATCTGTCCCTGTGCAGTGATCTGTCCCTGCTCCCTCCCCTGCAGTGATCTGTCCCTGCTCCCTCCCCTGCAGTGATCTGTCCCTGCTCCCTCCCCTGCAGTGATCTGTCCCTGCTCCCTCCCCTGCAGTGATCTGTCCCTTCTCCCTCCCCTGCAGTGATCTGTCCCTGCTCCCTCCCCTGCAGTGATCTGTCCCTTCTCCCTCCCCTGCAGTGATCTGTCACTTCTCCCTCCCCTGCAGTGATCTGTCCCTGCTCCCTCCCCTGCAGTGATCTGTCCCTGCTCCCTCCCCTGCAGTGATATGTCCCTGCTCCCTCCCCTGCAGTGATCTGTCCCTTCTCCTTCCCCTGCAGTGATATGTCCCTGCTCCCTCCCCTGCAGTGATCTGTCCCTTCTCCTTCACCTGCAGTGATGTGTCCCTGCTCCCTCCCCTGCAGTGATCTGTCCCTTCTCCTTCACCTGCAGTGATATGTCCCTGCTCCCTCCCCTGCAGTGATCTGTCCCTCCCCTGCAGTGATCTGTCCCTCCCTCCCCTGCAGTGATCTGTCCCTGCTCCCTCCCCTGCAGTGATATGTCCCTGCTCCCTCCCCTGCAGTGATCTGTCCCTGCTCCCTCCCCTGCAGTGATCTGTCCCTGCTCCCTCCCCTGCAGTGATCTGTCCCTGCTCCCTCCCCTGCAGTGATCTGTCCCTGCTCTCCCTCCCCTGCAGTGATCTGTCCCTGCTCCCTCCCCTGCAGTGATCTGTCCCTTCTCCCTCCCCTGCAGTGATCTGTCCCTGCTCCCTCCCCTGCAGTGATCTGTCCCTGCTCCCTCCCCTGCAGTGATCTGTCCCTGCTCCCTCCCCTGCAGTGATCTGTCCCTGCTCCCTCCCCTGCAGTGATCTGTCCCTGCTCCCTCCCCTGCAGTGATCTGTCCCTGCAGTGATCTGTCCCTGCTCCCTCCCCTGCAGTGATCTGTCCCTGCTCCCTCCCCTGCAGTGATCTGTCCCTGCTCCCTCCCCTGCAGTGATCTGTCCCTGCTCCCTCCCCTGCAGTGATCTGTCCCTGCTCCCTCCCCTGCAGTGATCTGTCCCTGCTCCCTCCCCTGCAGTGATCTGTCCCTGCTCCCTCCCCTGCAGTGATATGTCCCTGCTCCCTCCCCTGCAGTGATCTGTCCCTTCTCCCTCCCCTGCAGTGATCTGTCCCTGCTCCCTCCCCTGCAGTGATCTGTCCCTGCTCCCTCCCCTGCAGTGATCTGTCCCTGCTCCCTCCCCTGCAGTGATCTGTCCCTGCTCCCTCCCCTGTAGTGATCTGTCCCTGCTCCTCCCCTGCAGTAATCTGTCCCTCCCCTCCCCTGCAGTGATCTGTCCCTTCTCCCTCCCCTGCAGTGATCTGTCCCTGCTCCCTCCCCTGCAGTGATCTGTCCCTCCCCTCCCCTGCAGTGATCTGTCCCTGCTCCCTCCCCTGCAGTGATCTGTCCCTTCACCCCCCCTGCAGTGATCTGTCACTTCTCCCTCCCCTGCAGTGATCTGTCCCTGCTCCCTCCCCTGCAGTGATCTGTCCCTTCTCCCTCCCCTGCAGTGATCTGTCACTTCTCCTCCCCTGCAGTGATCTGTCCCTCCCCTCCCCTGCAGTGATCTGTCCCTGCTCCTCCCCTGCAGTGATATGTCCCTCCCCCTGCAGTGATCTGTCCCTTCTCCTTCCCCTGCAGTGATATGTCCCTGCTCCCTCCCCTGCAGTGATCTGTCCCTTCTCCTTCACCTGCAGTGATGTGTCCCTGCTCCCTCCCCTGCAGTGATCTGTCCCTTCTCCTTCACCTGCAGTTATATGTCCCTGCTCCCTCCCCTGCAGTGATCTGTCCCTGCTCCCTCCCCTGCAGTGATCTGTCCCTGCTCCCTCCCCTGCAGTGATCTGTCCCTGCTCCCTCCCCTGCAGTGATATGTCCCTGCTCCCTCCCCTGCAGTGATCTGTCCCTGCTCCCTCCCCTGCAGTGATCTGTCCCTGCTCCCTCCCCTGCAGTGATCTGTCCCTGCTCCCTCCCCTGCAGTGATCTGTCACTTCTCCCTCCCCTGCAGTGATCTGTCCCTGCTCCCTCCCCTGCAGTGATCTGTCCCTGCCCTCCCCTGCAGTGATCTGTCCCTTCTCCCTCCCCTGCAGTGATCTGTCACTTCTCCCTCCCCTGCAGTGATCTGTCCCTGATCTGTCCCTGCTCCCTCCCCTGCAGTGATCTGTCACTTCTCCCTCCCCTGCAGTGATCTGTCCCTGCTCCCTCCCCTGCAGTGATCTGTCCCTGCTCCCTCCCCTGCAGTGATCTGTCCCTGCTCCCTCCCCTGCAGTGATCTGTCCCTGCTCCCTCCCCTGCAGTGATCTGTCCCTGCTCCCTCCCCTGCAGTGATCTGTCCCTTCTCCCTCCCCTGCAGTGATCTGTCACTTCTCCCTCCCCTGCAGTGATCTGTCCCTGCTCCCTCCCCTGCAGTGATCTGTCCCTGCTCCCTCCCCTGCAGTGATCTGTCCCTGCTCCCTCCCCTGCAGTGATCTGTCCCTTCTCCCTCCCCTGCAGTGATCTGTCACTTCTCCCTCCCCTGCAGTGATCTGTCCCTGCTCCCTCCCCTGCAGTGATCTGTCCCTGCTCCCTCCCCTGCAGTGATATGTCCCTACTTTCCACTTAAAACCCTGGAAAAGCTTAAAACTAGTAGGCTTCTTTATTGGACAAACTCAAAGAGACTATTGCACTATAATGATGAATGAACAATTTCAATGATTTGCTTCCTTGCTAAAGGAACATTGGAACATTGTCGCATCCTTGGGTGGACAATAAAGTTATTTTCGATTTGATTCTTTAATCTAAATTCTAAGCAATCAGAGGGGGGTTTTGAGTGGAGTTGTGTGTACTGCTGCTTTTATCTGCTTTCTGCCAAGACCGAAGTCTGCGTAGGAGCTGCTTGGCTGGAGGGCGTGAGGTCCTGTCCAGGCATTGACTTATTACCTAAAGGTCACTTGGACAAATTTATGGGTGATTTCCAGGGCCCCCTTCACATGAGGTCCTGACGAGAATGTGCAATCAATAAGATAATAGCGAGCGAAACAGCGGGAAGGGTCTGAATTTATTGACGCACCGTAACTCCTGTCAAGTACAGGTGTGACATCAGGGCTCTCTTGACCTGGCTCGATTAATTTAACCCTGGACAGTAACGTAAGTGCTTACCACTAAAATACCTACCACTAAAAGGCCAAAATATATTACAATCATACTGCTTAACAAACAAGAACAAAACAGACTAAGAATTATACAAATATGAAGAATCCACACAGTACATATTTTACACGTTCCTGAAAACCACATGCAGTACAGTACTGTTAGAATCCAACACCATAAAAAGCACTGATGAAATTCCCCTGCCTGGCATTTCAGCATCCCTCTCTAGCTTTCTAAATTCCCCTGCCTGGCATTTCAGCATCCCTCTCTAGCTTTCTAAATTCCCCTGCCTGGCATTTCAGCATCCCACTCTAGCTCTCTAAATTCCCCTGCCTGGCATTTCAGCATCTCTCTCTAGCTTTCTAAATTCCCCTGCCTGGCATTTCAGCATCCCTCTCTAGCTGCTTGCCACACACGACAAACAGGCTGGTTGTCACACCAGCTCATTCACATCCATATATAACCCTGCTGATTATGTTGCTGTGTGGCTGTGGAGATGTGGGGAGGGGACCAGGCAGCTGATGAAATAATCCAAGTCTGTGGAGGCATCTGTGGGGGTTGCTTGGTGTGCAGAGCGTCTGGCCCTGTGGAGGAGGAAGAGGGGGTGGAAGATGTGTGCTGGATCAGCTGGCGGAGAGAGGGAAGGGGAGAGGGAAAGATGGAGGGAAGGAGAGGGAAAGAGGGAGGGAATGTTTAATGCCCCAGCCAGCCGGTGATCCACCACTGCCAATGAGTCTCGGTAGAGGCAGGGCATGGCCGGCCCAGCGACCCACTCAGCCCGTCACCGGTCCCCTGTCCCTGCTCTGACGTATGGCCGCTGGGGCATCAGCGTGTCAAGGGCCCTGGAACGTCACAGGGCAGCTGGTATATCTTTCGGCCCCCTCTCTATCAGAGACCACTAGGGTCCTTAGAGGGAGGATGCTTTCCCGTGTCTCTGAGATCTGTTCATACTGTTCTGGCCTGAGTCAAGAGTTAGAATGAACGTCACAAGCTCAAAATGTGACAGACTACTGGTTTGAAACCTGGGTCTCCTGCATGCTGTAATACTGTGTTAGCCCAAGGAGCTAAAGCCTAGGCATTAGCTTTGGGAGCTAAAACAGGTTTTCAGGTCTCAGGCAAGGTTACTCATCATCACACGAGTGTGGATCAGAACCACCTCAATTGCACTAAGGCAAAATGTTTTACAAAGAGAAACAACACGCAACATACATAAATATGCTGTGTCAGCGCTAGCAACGCGCCACCATAGTGATACGATTCGCTGACGGCTCTTAATGGTTTCCTGTCACAGATAGGATCTGTTTTGACAAGGTTTCACGCGATTGAACTTAAAGTTGGACAAACAACAAAACAACAAAAGCACAAAATCCAAAACATTTTTCATAAGACAAAGTGCTGTTTATTATCGTCTGTTCTGCTCCGGGAAAACTTTGCTGGACCAGCACTGTCCTCCTCGTCTTGGCACGGGACATATCACACGGTGTGACATGTTCCCCGGTTGTCATGCTGACACAGGAGTTTGGAGGTCAGTCGAGGCGGCCATTGCGTCACACCAAGACAATATCCGCTGTGACAACCAACGGTGTATTCTGCTGACACGTGGAAGAGCACACTGTCGTTACCCAGGATGCATAGGGGGAGGGGAAGGGCTGTTGTCAAAAAGGAGATGGCTTAGAGGGGGTACTTTGGGTAGTGGGAGTACTGTACGCTTGAGGTGCAGTGCATTATGGTTATCGTGCAGCGGTTGTGTCTCAGATTTTGTAGCATAGTCATCTATCTATGTCATCTCCTCTTCCCCCACTCTTCCCTACCCCATCTATCTCCTCTCCCCTACCCCATCTATCTCCTCCCCTCTCCCCTACCCAATCTATCTCCTCTCCTCTTCCCTACCCCATCTATCTCCTCCCCTCCCCCATCTATCTCCTCCCCTCTCCCCTACCCAATCTATCTCCTCTCCCCCATCTATCTCCTCCCCTCTACCCTACCCCATCTATATCCCATTCCCTACCCAATCTATCTCCTCTCCTCTCCCTACCCCATCTATCTTCTCTCCTCTTCCCTACCCCATCTATCTCCTCCCCCTACCCCATCTATCTCCTCTCCTCTTCCCTACCCCATCTATCTCCTCCCCTCCCCCATCTATCTCCTCCCTCTCCCCTATCACAATCTATATCCCATTCCCTACCCCATCTATCTCCTCTCCTCTTCCCTACCCCATCTATCTCCTCTCCTCTTCCCTACCCCATCTATCTCCTCTCCACTTCCCTACCCCATCTATCTCCTCTCCTCTTCCCTACCCCATCTATCTCCTCTCCTCTTCTCTACCCCATCTATCTCCTCTCCTCTTCCCTACCCCATCTATCTCCTCTCCTCTTCCCTACCCCATCTATCTCCTCTCCCCTTCCCTACCCCATCTATCTCCTCTCCCCTTCCCTACCCCATCTATCTCCTCTCCCCTTCCCCATCTATCTCCTCTCCTCTTCCCTACCCCATCTATCTCCTCTCCTCTTCCCTACCCCATCTATCTCCTCTCCTCTTCCCTACCCCATCTATCTCCTCTCCTCTTCCCTACCCCATCTATCCTCTCCTCTTCCCTACCCCATCTATCCTCTCCTCTTCCCTACCCCATCTATCTCTTCTCCTCTCCTCTTCCCTACCCCATCTATCTCTTCTCCTCTCCTCTCCTCTTCCCTAACCCATCTATCTCCTCTCCTCTTCCCTCTTCCCTACCCATCTATCTCCTCTCCTCTTCCTCCCCCATCTATCTCCTCTCCTCTTCCCTACCCCATCTATCTCCCTCTCTTCCCTACCCCATCTATCTCTTCTCCTCTCCTCTTCCCTACCCCATCTATCTCCTCTCCTCTTCCCTACCCCATCTATCTCCTCTCCTCTCCTCTCCAGTTCCCTACCCCATCTATCTCCTCTCCAGTTCCCTACCCCATCTATCTCCTCTCCTCTCCTCTTCCCTACCCCATCTATCTCTTCTCTCCTCTTCCCTACCCCATCTATCTCCTCTCCTCTTCCCTACCCCATCTATCTCCTCTCCCTACCCCATCTATCTCCTCTCCTCTTCCCTACCCCATCTATCTCCTCTCCTCTTCCCTACCCCATCTATCTCCTCTCCTCTTCCCTACCCCATCTATCTCCTCCTCTCCCTACCCCATCTATCTCCTCTCCTCTCCCCCCTCTCCTCTTCCCTACCCCATCTATCCTCTCCTCTTCCCTACCCCATCTATCTCCTCTTCCCTACCCCATCTATCTCCTCTCCTCTCCCTACCCCATCTATCTCTCTCCTCTCCTCTTCCCTACCCCATCTATCTCCTCTCCTCTCCCCTACCCCATCTATCTCCTCTCCTCTTCCCTACCCCATCTATCTCCTCTCCTCTTCCCTACCCCATCTATCTCCTCTCCTCTTCCCTACCCCATCTATCTCTCTCCTCTCCTCTTCCCTACCCCATCTATCTCCTCTCTCCTCTTCCCTACCCCATCTATCTCTTCTCCTCTCCTCTTCCCTACCCCATCTATCTCTTCTCCTCTCCTCTTCCCTACCCCATCTATCTCTTCTCCTCTCCTCTTCCCTACCCCATCTATCTCTTCTCCTCTCCTCTTCCCTACCCCATCTATCTCCTCTCCTCTCCTCCTCCCTACCCCATCTATCTCCTCTCCTCTTCCCTACCCCATCTATCTCCTCTCCTCTTCCCTACCCCATCTATCTCCTCTCCTCTTCCCTACCCCATCTGAAACACTGTCACCACTGATAAATCCACCATAATTGAGAATTTCAATAAGCATTTTTCTACGGCTGGCCATGCTTTCCACCTGGCTACTCCTACCCCGGTCAACAGCACTGCACCCCCAACAGCAACTCACCCAAGCCTTCCCCATTTCTCCTTCTCCCAAATCCATTCAGCTGATGTTCTGAAAGAGCTGAAAAATCTGGACCCCTACAAATCAGCCGGGCTAGACAATCTGGACCCTTTCTTTCTAAAATTATCTGCCGAAATTGTTGCCACCCCTATTACTAGCCTGTTCAACCTCTCTTTCGTGTCGTCTGAGATTCCCAAAGATTGGAAAGCAGCTGCGGTCATCCCCTCTTCAAAGGGGGACACTCTTGACCCAAACGGCTACAGACCTATATCTATCCTACCATGCCTTTCTAAGGTCTTCGAAAGCCAAGTCAACAAACAGATTACCGACCATTTCGAATCTCACCATACCTTCTGCTATGCAATCTGGTTTCAGAGCTGGTCATGGGTGCACCTCAGCCACGCTCAAGGTCCTAAACGATATCTTAACCGCCATCGATAAGAAACATTACTGTGCAGCCGTATTCATTGATCTGGCCAAGGCTTTCGACTCTGTCAACCACCACATCCTCATCGGCAGACTCGACAGCCTTGGTTTCTCAAATGATTGCCTCGCCTGGTTCACCAACTACTTCTCTGATAGAGTTCAGTGTGTCAAATCGGAGGGTCTGCTGTCCGGACCTTTGGCAGTCTCTATGGGGGTGCCACAGGGTTCAATTCTTGGACCGACTCTCTTCTCTGTATACATCAATGAGGTCGCTCTTGCTGCTGGTGAGTCCCTGATCCACCTCTACGCAGACGACACCATTCTGTATACTTCCGGCCCTTCTTTGGACACTGTGTTAACAACCCTCCAGGCAAGCTTCAATGCCATACAACTCTTCTTCCGTGGCCTCCAATTGCTCTTAAATACAAGTAAAACTAAATGCATGCTCTTCAACGGATCGCTACCTGCACCTACCCGCCTGTCCAACATCACTACTCTGGATGGCTCTGACTTAGAATACGTGGACAACTACAAATACTTAGGTGTCTGGTTAGACTGTAAACTCTCCTTCCAGACCCATATCAAACATCTCCAATCCAAAGTTAAATCTAGAATTGGCTTCCTATTTCGCAACAAAGCATCCTTCACTCATGCTGCCAAACATACCCTTGTAAAACTGACCATCCTACCAATCCTCGACTTTGGCGATGTCATTTACAAAATAGCCTCCAATACCCTTGTGAGAGCCGATTTGGACA